>NW_026968427.1:0-94874 GCF_028390025.1 Pseudophryne corroboree
CTATATATTAGCAGCAGACACAGTACAGTGCGGTAGTTCACGGCTGTGGCTACCTCTGTGTCGGCACTCTGCAGCCCGTCCATAATTGTATATACCACCTAACCGTGGTTTTTTTTTCTTTCTTTATACATACATACTAGTTACGAGTATACTATCTCTTTATCAACCAGTCTATATATTAGCAGCAGACACAGTACAGTGCGGTAGTTCACGGCTGTGGCTACCTCTGTGTCGGCACTCGGCAGCCCGTCCATAATTGTATATACCACCTAACCGTGGTTTTTTTTTCTTTCTTTATACATACATACTAGTTACGAGTATACTATCTCTTTATCAACCAGTCTATATATTAGCAGCAGACACAGTACAGTGCGGTAGTTCACGGCTGTGGCTACCTCTGTGTCGGCACTCGGCAGCCCGTCCATAATTGTATATACCACCTAACCGTGGTTTTTTTTTCTTTCTTTATACATACATACTAGTTACGAGTATACTATCTCTTTATCAACCAGTCTATATATTAGCAGCAGACACAGTACAGTGCGGTAGTTCACGGCTGTGGCTACCTCTGTGTCGGCACTCGGCAGCCCGTCCATAATTGTATATACCACCTAACCGTGGTTTTTTTTTCTTTCTTTATACATACATACTAGTTACGAGTATACTATCTCTTTATCAACCAGTCTATATATTAGCAGCAGACACAGTACAGTGCGGTAGTTCACGGCTGTGGCTACCTCTGTGTCGGCACTCGGCAGCCCGTCCATAATTGTATATACCACCTAACCGTGGTTTTTTTTCTTTCTTTATACATACATACTAGTTACGAGTATACTATCTCTTTATCAACCAGTCTATATATTAGCAGCAGACACAGTACAGTGCGGTAGTTCACGGCTGTGGCTACCTCTGTGTCGGCACTCGGCAGCCCGTCCATAATTGTATACTAGTATCCAATCCATCCATCTCCATTGTTTACCTGAGGTGCCTTTTAGTTGTGCCTATTAAAATATGGAGAACAAAAATGTTGAGGTTCCAAAATTAGGGAAAGATCAAGATCCACTTCCACCTCGTGCTGAAGCTGCTGCCACTAGTCATGGCCGAGACGATGAAATGCCAGCAACGTCGTCTGCCAAGGCCGATGCCCAATGGCATAGTACAGAGCATGTCAAAACCAAAACACCAAATATCAGTAAAAAAAGGACTCCAAAACCTAAAATAAAATTGTCGGAGGAGAAGCGTAAACTTGCCAATATGCCATTTACCACACGGAGTGGCAAGGAACGGCTGAGGCCCTGGCCTATGTTCATGGCTAGTGGTTCAGCTTCACATGAGGATGGAAGCACTCAGCCTCTCGCTAGAAAACTGAAAAGACTCAAGCTGGCAAAAGCACCGCAAAGAACTGTGCGTTCTTTGAAATCCCAAATCCACAAGGAGAGTCCAATTGTGTCGGTTGCGATGCCTGACCTTCCCAACACTGGACGTGAAGAGCATGCGCCTTCCACCATTTGCACGCTCCCTGCAAGTGCTGGAAGGAGCACCCGCAGTCCAGTTCCTGATAGTCAGATTGAAGATGTCAGTGTTGAAGTACACCAGGATGAGGAGGATATGGGTGTTGCTGGCGCTGGGGAGGAAATTGACCAGGAGGATTCTGATGGTGAGGTGGTTTGTTTAAGTCAGGCACCCGGGGAGACACCTGTTGTCCGTGGGAGGAATATGGCCGTTGACATGCCAGGTGAAAATACCAAAAAAATCAGCTCTTCGGTGTGGAGGTATTTCACCAGAAATGCGGACAACAGGTGTCAAGCCGTGTGTTCCCTTTGTCAAGCTGTAATAAGTAGGGGTAAGGACGTTAACCACCTCGGAACATCCTCCCTTATACGTCACCTGCAGCGCATTCATAATAAGTCAGTGACAAGTTCAAAAACTTTGGGTGACAGCGGAAGCAGTCCACTGACCAGTAAATCCCTTCCTCTTGTAACCAAGCTCACGCAAACCACCCCACCAACTCCCTCAGTGTCAATTTCCTCCTTCCCCAGGAATGCCAATAGTCCTGCAGGCCATGTCACTGGCAAGTCTGACGAGTCCTCTCCTGCCTGGGATTCCTCCGATGCATCCTTGCGTGTAACGCCTACTGCTGCTGGCGCTGCTGTTGTTGCCGCTGGGAGTCGATGGTCATCCCAGAGGGGAAGTCGTAAGCCCACTTGTACTACTTCCAGTAAGCAATTGACTGTTCAACAGTCCTTTGCGAGGAAGATGAAATATCACAGCAGTCATCCTACTGCAAAGCGGATAACTGAGTCCTTGACAACTATGTTGGTGTTAGACGTGCGTCCGGTATCCGCCGTTAGTTCACAGGGAACTAGACAATTTATTGAGGCAGTGTGCCCCCGTTACCAAATACCATCTAGGTTCCACTTCTCTAGGCAGGCGATACCGAGAATGTACACGGACGTCAGAAAAAGACTCACCAGTCTCCTAAAAAATGCAGTTGTACCCAATGTCCACTTAACCACGGACATGTGGACAAGTGGAGCAGGGCAGGGTCAGGACTATATGACTGTGACAGCCCACTGGGTAGATGTATGGACTCCCGCCGCAAGAACAGCAGCGGCGGCACCAGTAGCAGCATCTCGCAAACGCCAACTCTTTCCTAGGCAGGCTACGCTTTGTATCACCGCTTTCCAGAATACGCACACAGCTGAAAACCTCTTACGGCAACTGAGGAAGATCATCGCGGAATGGCTTACCCCAATTGGACTCTCCTGTGGATTTGTGGCATCGGACAACGCCAGCAATATTGTGTGTGCATTAAATATGGGCAAATTCCAGCACGTCCCATGTTTTGCACATACCTTGAATTTGGTGGTGCAGAATTTTTTAAAAAACGACAGGGGCGTGCAAGAGATGCTGTCGGTGGCCAGAAAAATTGCGGGACACTTTCGGCGTACAGGCACCACGTACAGAAGACTGGAGCACCACCAAAAACTACTGAACCTGCCCTGCCATCATCTGAAGCAAGAAGTGGTAACGAGGTGGAATTCAACCCTCTATATGCTTCAGAGGTTGGAGGAGCAGCAAAAGGCCATTCAAGCCTATACAATTGAGCACGATATAGGAGATGGAATGCACCTGTCTCAAGTGCAGTGGAGAATGATTTCAACGTTGTGCAAGGTTCTGATGCCCTTTGAACTTGCCACACGTGAAGTCAGTTCAGACACTGCCAGCCTGAGTCAGGTCATTCCCCTCATCAGGCTTTTGCAGAAGAAGCTGGAGGCATTGAAGAAGGAGCTAAAAGGGAGCGATTCCGCTAGGCATGTGGGACTTGTGGATGCAGCCCTTAATTCGCTTAACAAGGATTCACGGGTGGTCAATCTGTTGAAATCAGAGCACTACATTTTGGCCACCGTGCTCGATCCTAGATTTAAAGCCTACCTTGGATCTCTCTTTCCGGCAGACACAGGTCTGCTGGGGTTGAAAGACCTGCTGGTGACAAAATTGTCAAGTCAAGCGGAACGCGACCTGTCAACATCTCCTCCTTCACATTCTCCCGCAACTGGGGGTGCGAGGAAAAGGCTCAGAATTCCGAGCCCACCCGCTGGCGGTGATGCAGGGCAGTCTGGAGCGACTGCTGATGCTGACATCTGGTCCGGACTGAAGGACCTGACAACGATTACGGACATGTCGTCTACTGTCACTGCATATGATTCTCTCAACATTGATAGAATGGTGGAGGATTATATGAGTGACCGCATCCAAGTAGGCACGTCACACAGTCCGTACTTATACTGGCAGGAAAAAGAGGCAATTTGGAGGCCCTTGCACAAACTGGCTTTATTCTACCTAAGTTGCCCTCCCACAAGTGTGTACTCCGAAAGAGTGTTTAGTGCCGCCGCTCACCTTGTCAGCAATCGGCGTACGAGGTTACATCCAGAAAATGTGGAGAAGATGATGTTCATTAAAATGAATTATAATCAATTCCTCCGCGGAGACATTGACCAGCAGCAATTGCCTCCACAAAGTACACAGGGAGCTGAGATGGTGGATTCCAGTGGGGACGAATTGATAATCTGTGAGGAGGGGGATGTACACGGTGATATATCGGAGGGTGAAGATGAGGTGGACATCTTGCCTCTGTAGAGCCAGTTTGTGCAAGGAGAGATTAATTGCTTCTTTTTTTGGGGGGGTCCAAACCAACCCGTCATATCAGTCACAGTCGTGTGGCAGACCCTGTCACTGAAATGATGGGTTGGTTAAAGTGTGCATGTTCTGTTTTGTTTATACAACATAAGGGTGGGTGAGAGGGCCCAAGGACAATTCCATCTTGCACCTCTTTTTTCTTTTCTTTTTCTTTGCATCATGTGCTGATTGGGGAGGGTTTTTTGGAAGGGACATCCTGCGTGACACTGCAGTGCCACTCCTAGATGGGCCCGGTGTTTGTGTCGGCCACTAGGGTCGCTAATCTTACTCACACAGTCAGCTACCTCATTGCGCCTCTTTTTTTCTTTGCGTCATGTGCTGTTTGGGGAGGGTTTTTTGGAAGGGCCATCCTGCGTGACACTGCAGTGCCACTCCTAGATGGGCCCGGTGTTTGTGTCGGCCACTAGGGTCGCTAATCTTACTCACACAGCTACCTCATTGCGCCTCTTTTTTTCTTTGCGTCATGTGCTGTTTGGGGAGGGTTTTTTGGAAGGGCCATCCTGCGTGACACTGCAGTGCCACTCCTAGATGGGCCCGGTGTTTGTGTCGGCCACTAGGGTCGCTAATCTTACTCACACAGCTACCTCATTGCGCCTCTTTTTTTCTTTGCGTCATGTGCTGTTTGGGGAGGGTTTTTTGGAAGGGACATCCTGCGTGACACTGCAGTGCCACTCCTAGATGGGCCCGGTGTTTGTGTCGGCCACTAGGGTCGCTTATCTTACTCACACAGCGACCTCGGTGCAAATTTTAGGACTAAAAATAATATTGTGAGGTGTGAGGTATTCAGAATAGACTGAAAATGAGTGTAAATTATGGTTTTTGAGGTTAATAATACTTTGGGATCAAAATGACCCCCAAATTCTATGATTTAAGCTGTTTTTTAGTGTTTTTGGAAAAAAACACCCGAATCCAAAACACACCCGAATCCGACAAAAATAATTTGGTGAGATTTGCCAAAACGCGTTCGAACCCAAAACACGGCCGCGGAACCGAACCCGAAACCAAAACACAAAACCCGAAAAATTTCAGGCGCTCATCTCTAGGTAAAACACCGCTCAGTAGGCAAGCGCTGTCAGTCAGGAGTCAGCGCTGCACCGGATGTCTCTTCTGGATGTCCTCTGACTTTCTCCTGCGGCGCAACTCCAGCTATTCCTCCCGCTGCGGCTCCCACTTCGGGTAAGGGGACCATATTGCTCAGTAGTGAGCACTTTCGGTAAGCCTGCGGCTGCTATGCCGCTACCCCTCTCCTCCACAGTCCTAATGGGTCGCTGCAGTCTGTAAGGGACCGCAGGTGCACACACCCAGGAACCGCTGGCTCTCCTCCCGCCGCCAGCAGCTACTTTTATAACCTCAGCCTGCACGAGACCCCTTCCCTCACTCACTCTCGCTCTCCTGGCGGCCACTGCGCAGCCGCAACAAATTGAAAAGCCCTATCTCTATAATGGGGCATATTTCTCTTAATTAAAAAAACCCTATAACTTTCTGAAAAACCACAACCCCAAAAGGCACTACACTGGGGCATACTCTATCTAGTAAAACAAACCCCAAGTCTTAATTCGTCCTCTATCCGGAGTTATGCCTTCCCAAAAAATATCTAATTCACTCTATAGGAAAACGGTGTCAAAAAGCCACAAAGGAAGTCACAGAAAAAAACTGACAGTTGGAACTTTAGGTTACTCCCAATTCCTCATTTTTTATTATTTTGCCCTGAAATTTGGCATGCAGCACCGGGTGACGATTCTACACGCCCATGCCAAATTTCAGCTCAGTACGTCCAATCAGTTTTGAGGTGTAGCCCCTCAAACACCATGCCCCCATCTCAGAAGTTCCCTATGGGAGAATTCCGTTTGTTCGATTCAGCCTTAATATAAGGGCACGACCGTGCCCTTATAATATGTATCTATCTATCTATCTATCTATCTATCTATCTATCTATCTATCTATCTATCTATCTATCTATCTATCTATCTATCTATCTATCTATCTATCTATCTATCGTATGTGTGTGTATATATACATCTATACATACATGCGCTAACACCTGGACATACACTGATGTACCCACACCTAATATCCATACATACACGCCCTGACACTTGGACATACACCAACATTCCCACACCTGCATCTATACATACACATGCTGACACCGGGACATACACCAACGTACAAGCACCTGCATCTATATATACACGCGCTGACAAATGGACATACACCGACGTACCCACACTTGCATCTATACATACAAAAACTCTCCAGATTATTGATTTTTTAATGTTTTTCTAGGAAACGTTCTAGATGTATGCTTATTAGCAGTTGTCCACTCCCGGAATGAATACTATTGACAGTGCTATCACATGATTTTCCGCCCAGCGAAGAATCCTTGCAGCTTCTGCCATTGCCCTCCTGCTTCTTGTGCCACCCTGTCTGTTTACGTGGGTGACTGCCATGATGTTGTCCGACTGGATCAACACCGGCTGACCTTGAAGCAGAGGTCTTGCTAAGTGTTAAAATGGCCCTTAGCTTCAGGATATTTATGTGAAGTGATGTATCCCGGCTTGACCCTAAGCCCTGGATATTCCTTCCCTGTGTGACTGCTCCCCAGCCTCGCAGGCTGGCATCCGTGGTCACCAGGACCCAGTCCTGAATGCCGAATCTGCGGCCCTCTAGAAGATGAGCACTCTGCAACCACCACAGGATGGATACCCTTGTCCTTGGTGACAGGGTTATCCGCTGATGCATCTGAAAATGCGACCCGGACCATTTGTCCAGTAGGTTCCACTGGAAAGTTCTTGCGTGGAATCTAACGAATGGGATTGCTTCGTATGAAGCCATCATTTTTTCCCAGAACCCTTGTGCATTGATGCACTGAGACTTGGTTCGGTTTTAGGAGGTTCCTGATTAGCTCGGATAACTCCCTGGCTTTCTCTTCCGGGAGAAACACCTTTTTTCTGGACTGTGTCCAGGATCATCCCTAGGAAACAGAAGACAAGTCGTCGGAACCAGCTGCGATTTTGGAATATTGAGAATCCAATCGTGCTGCCGCAACACTACCTGAGATAGTGCTACACCGACCTCCAACTGTTCCCTGGATCTTACCCTTATCAGGGAATCGTCCAAGTAAGGGATAACTAAAATTCCCTTCCTTCGAAGGGATATCATTTCGTCCATTACCTTGGTAAAGACCCGGGGTGCCGTGGACCATCCCTACGGCAGCGTCTGAACTGATAGTGACAGTTCTGTACCATAACCTGAGGTACCCTTGGTGAGAAGGGTAAATTTTGACATGAAGGTAAGCATCCTTGATGTCCCGAGACATCATGTAGTCCCCTTCTTCCAGGTTCGCAATCACTACTCTGAGTGACTCAATCTTGAATTTGAACCTCTGTATGTAAGTGTTCAAAGATTTTAGATTTAGAATCGGTCTCACCGAGCCGTCTGGCTTCGGTACCACAATAGTGTGGAATAATACCCCGTTCCCTGTTGCAGGAGGGGTACCTTGATTATCACCTGCTGGGAATACAGCTTGTGAATGGCTTCCAAAACTGCCTCCCTGTCAGAGGGAGACGTCGGTAAAGCCAACTTTTGGAAACGGCGAGGGGGAGACGTCTCGAATTCCAATATGTACCCCTGAGATATTACCTGAAGGATCCAGGGGTCTACTTGCGAGTGAGCCCACTGCGCACTGAAATTCATTGAGAACGGGCCCCCACCGTGCCTGAGCTTGTATAGCCCTAGCGTCATACTGAGGGCTTGGCAGAGGCGGGAAAGGGTTTCTGTTCCTGGGAACTGGCTGATCTCTGCAGCCTTTTTCCTCTCCGTCTGTCACGAGCAGAAAAGAGGAACCTTTTGTCCGCTTGCCAACAAAGGACTGCGCCTGATAATACGGCGTCTTATTTTGAGAGGCGACCTGGGGTACAAACGTGGATTTCCCAGCTGTTGCCGTGGCCACCAGGTCTAAAGGACCGACCCCAAATGTCCCCTTTCAAAGGCAATACTTCCAAATGCCGTTTGGAATCCGCATCACCTGACCATTTTACTGGTAGAATTGGACAACGCACTTATACTTGATGCCAGTCGGCAATTATTCCGCTGTGCATCATGCATATATAGAAATGCATCTTTTAAATGCTCTATAGGCAATAATATACTATCCTTATCTAGGATATCAATATTTCCAGTCAGGGAATCCGACCATGCCAACCCAGCACTGCACCTCCAGGCTGAGGCGATAGCTGGTCGCAGTATAACACCAGTATGTGTGTAAATACATTTTTGGATACCCTCCTGCTTTCTATCAGCAGGATCCTTAAGGGCGGCCATCTCATGAGAGGGTAGAGCCCTTGTTCTTACAAGCGTGTGAGCGCCTTATCCCCCCTAGGGGGTGTTTCCCAACGCACCCTAACCTCTGGCGGGAAAGGGTATGCAGCCAATACTTTTTAAGAAATTATCAAGTGTTATCGGGGGGAAACCCACGCATCATCACACACCTCATTTTATTTTTCAGATTTAGGAAAACTACAGGTAGTTTTTCCCCCACCGAACATAATACCCCTTTTTGGTGGTACTCGTATTATCAGAAATGTATAAAAACATTTTCCATTGTATCAATCATGTAACGTGTGGCCCTACTGGAAATCACGGTTGTCTCTTCACCGTCGACACAGGAGTCAGTATCCATGTCGGCGTCTGTATCTGCCATCTGAGGTAACGGCCGCTTTAGAGCCCCTGACGGCCTATGAGACGTCTGGACAGGCACAAGCTGAGTAGCCGGCTGTCTCATGTCAACCACTGTTTTTATATAGAGCTGACACTGTCACGTAATTTTCAACAGTACATCCACTCAGGTGTCGACCCCCTAGGGGGTGACATCACTGTTACAGACACTCCGTCTCAACATCATTTTTCTCCTCATATATGTCGACACAAACGTACCGACACACAGCACACACACAGGGAATGCTCTGATAGAGGACAGGACCCCACTAGCCCTTTGGGGAGACAGAGGGAGAGTATGCCAGCACACACCAGAGCGCTATATATATACAGGGATAACCTTATATAAGTGTTTTTCCCCTTATAGCTGCTGTATGTTTTAATACTGCGCCTAATTAGTGCCCCCCTCTCTTTTTTAACCCTTTCTGTAGTGTAGTGACTGCAGGGGAGAGCCAGGGGAGCTTCCCTCCAACTGAGCTGTGAGGGAAAATGGTGCCAGTGTGCTGAGGAGATAGGCTCCGTCCCCTTTCCGGCGGCCTTATCTCCCGGTTTTTTGTATATTTTGGCAGGGGTTAAATGCATCCATATAGCCCAGGAGCTATATGTGATGTATTTTTTGCCATGTAAGGTATTTCTGTCGTGTTTTATTGCGTCTCAGGGCGCCCCCCCCAGCGCCCTGCACCCTCAGTGACCGGAGTATGAAGTGTGCTGAGAGCAATGGCGCACAGCTGCAGTGCTGTGCGCTACCTTATTGAAGACAGGAACGTCTTCTGCCGCCGATTTTTCCGGACCTCTTCGCTCTTCTGGCTCTGTAAGGGGGCCGGCGGCGCGGCTCCGGGACCCATCCAGGCTGGACCTGTGATCGTCCCTCTGGAGCTAATGTCCAGTAGCCAAGAAGCCCAATCCACTCTGCACGCAGGTGAGTTCGCTTCTTCTCCCCTTAGTCCCTCGATGCAGTGAGCCTGTTGCCAGCAGGTCTCACTGAAAATAACAAACCTAAACTAAAACTTTCACTAAGAAGCTCAGGAGAGCCCCTAGTGTGCACCCTTCTCGTCGGGCACAGAAATCTAACTGAGGCTTGGAGGAGGGTCATAGGGGGAGGAGCCAGTGCACACCAGCTAGTCCTAAAGCTTTCTTTAGATGTGCCCAGTCTCCTGCGGAGCCGCTATTCCCCATGGTCCTTACGGAGTCCCCAGCATCCACTTAGGACGTTAGAGAAAATAAGGATAAAGTGGACTACAGAAACTGATGCTCTAACCAAAGGAGAGAGAGAGAGAGAGAAAAGCACAAGGGAAAGTGAGCAATCGGAACACCATAGAGAGAGGAGAGATAGAAATGCCTGAAAAAGTAAAGGGGGTTGGGTATGGCATCCGGCGCTCGGGATTCCAGCAGTCACATGATACCTAATCCTAATCCTAACCCTCTGGGGGGGGTGGCGGATAGGGCTAACCCTCAGGGGGTGGCAGCTAGGACTAACCCCCCCCCCCACCTCCTAGTGCCTTCCCTAACACCCCCTCCTCCGGTCCTAACCCTCCCTCCAATACTCGCCTTCGGGATGTTGGCTGTCTGTGTGCCGGCATCAGTCTCCCAAGTGGTGTCAGGATTCCAACATCGGTCAAATGACCGCCGGTATACCGTCTGCCGGGATGGTAAATGTATCCTGAGGACAGGTAGTGAGTGTGGAGGGATAGGTGGTTCAGTAAAATGTAACAGCTCAAACTGCGATCATTCACTGATAAATTGATTTATATCTCTCCCTTTTTAACCATTGCAGTCATAAAAGCAATGTTTTTTAAACTTTTAAATAAAGCTTGTTAGCATCCCCAGCACACTGTATATGCTGGGAGATGTAGTTCTCAATATGAAAACATTTAATTACTGTATGAACTCTAATTCCCCAACTGAAACCTCTCACAAACACACACTCCTAAATCTAGTACACACACACACATTTCCCCAGTACTGACAACTCTCATCACTTCCACACACTGACAACTCCCTCCTGCTCCTCTCCCCACTGACACTGACAGCTCCCTCACAGTCACACACATCCTCCACCCCCCCATACACACACTGATAGCACACATGCACAAATCCCCCCCTCCTCGACACTAACTGTCACGGACTGCTTGGGCAGCAGGGGGCAGGCTCTGACTTGAAGTGCTGAAATTCAACAGCTCTCTCGAACTTGCAAGGCATGGCTGTGCAGCTGTCTCCAGCCATCTCCTTGCCCACTGTGTAATTTGTGGCGTTCTCTGATGTTCCCCGCTCTGCCTCTACAACCGGCACATAATGTACAGCAGTGGTGACTCCAGAGTATGGGCCTGGAGAACTCTGCCTACCGGGGGGTAGGGATTAATAATTTCAAAGGGGCAGAGCTAGGAGTGAAGCAGTGGACAGCAGTTGAGGGGCGTTTCAAACTGTAACAGGGTTGGGACAATTTCAGTATCCTTCCCTCACCGTCTAATTGGTCAGTCCCACGCTGATTGCCATAGCGCCCTTTCGAGACTGCAGAACTCTATCCCTTAGCCACGGTTGGCACAGCTGGATGGTGCCCCTGGCAAGTGCCATCCTGGCCAAGGGGTAGATACGCCCCTGAGGGTCAGGGCCAGCAACAGAAATCTCGGGGCCCAGTACACTGATATCTCTGGGGCCCCCTCAACCCCCCCTTAACTTGGCAGAGGGATCTTTAAAAAAAAATGGAGCCTTTGACTCGGACCGTCAGTGAGGCCGGCAGGTGGTTTTCATACTGGGCTATCCAGCTCTTCGGTGGCGGTGGCAGGGACATTCAGAAAAGGGCCAGCACAGCAACATGCATAATAATGGCAATACAGTATGGACCACAGGGACTGGACAAAGTGATGGGGTAAAAGGAGGGGGGAGGGTTTAGTTGGCCTGTTAATTGTTTTCCTGCTTAAATTGAGCAGTTGGTGGATACACTTTAAAAAGCAATATTGGCACTGTGGCCCCATTATTTCTGTTCTCAATACTTGGAGCCCTGAACAAGTGTCCCCTTTGTCCCCCCTGTCACCGGGCCTGTTCAGGCGTTACCTATGGAGAAGCTGCGACATGACATCCTAGGACACGATACTGCACCATGCATCACCATTATATTTCAGTGTGCCATGTCAATATTTAAATCTTGTTCTGTGTGACGTGAGTTGTAAATGGTTGAAAATCTCTGTGCTACAGTATCGTCACCATGTAGTTATAACAACACCGCAAAACCACCAAAAGACGTGTTTTGGTAGAGGGACTGCTGGAGGGGCCCATTGGGGCCCCCAGTTTGCTACCCCACCCCAGTATACCTGTGCTGTAGCCAGTGGAAGGGGCACTATCTTCCCGGTGATCTCTTCGGGAAGATGGTGCCGCACATAGAAAGCAAAGACTCTGGCTGCACTCTCCTGCCCTCGCTCTAAGCAAGGTGATCGGGCCACAAAAGGACCCCTGTCGGACCCCGGCCTGTGGGCCACAAAAGGATGCATTGGGGGCGGCATGCGGCCCATGGGTTTGACACCCCTGCCCTAGAGTATCACAATTTGTTTCACGGCACCCCTAGGCCAAAGTTTTTTTTATTGAGAAATTCAGAAAAAAATATAAAATTAAGTAAATTGTGTTTATAGCATGTCATCCTCAGGTTCAGTTATGTTGTGAGGGAATGGTTTTGCCAATTTAATAAAGTATAAATAATTTTAATTGGTCCTGGACCACCAAACTATGCTACCAGTGCAAGAACCCCAGTTTGGAAACTACTGCCATAAAATAAACCTTTTTTGTTTTTTTTAAACTACATGTAATACACCTTAGATCTCAGTTCCTAAAAGGTTTTAAACCTTTGCATACAGTAAACTACACATATTTAAAAATCCTACACCGGGCACAAGTGCTCACGGGCCAATTTCATGGCAGTCTCGGATAGGAGGGCATTGTGGATTCACCAAGGGAATGCTGATGCTGACTCCAAGAAGAAAGGGAGTCTCTTCCCTATGAAGGTGAAGCCTTGTTTGGCGACGGCCTAGTTAATTTGATCTCGGCAGCTCCCGCAGGTAAGTCATCCTTCTTGCCCTATGTTCCCTCTCAACGGATGAAGACGCATCATTATCTGACGCAGTCATTTCGGCCCAATAGATATGCAAGAAGTTAAGATTCCCCTTTCTTTGCAGGTAGAGGAAGGAAAAGAGGGAAGAGGTCTGTAGCCTCTTCAAGATCGCAGGAGCAGAGATCGTCCTCTGCTTTTACCAAATCCACTGCATGACGCTAGGGCTCTCTTGCAGGAGCCCGCACCAGTGGGGGGCACGTCTAAAACTCTTCAGTCAGTTCTGGATTCATTGGGACCTGGACTCGTGGGCTTTACAAATAGTGTCCCAAGGGTACAAACTGGGGTTTCAAGACGTTCCCCCTCACCGATTGTTCAAATCAGCCTTAGTCAGCAGGGAGAAGGTTTTTATTCAAGCCTCTTCGTGGTCCCGAAGCCGGACGGCTCAGTCAGACCAATCTTAAATCTGAAATCCCTTAATTTCTACCTAAAGAAATTCAATTTCAAGATGGAATCTCTCAGGGTAGTGATCTCCAGTCCGGGGGATAAAGGAGATTTCATGGTTTTGGTAGACATAAAGGATGCCTACTTATATGTTCCCATTTAGCCACTGAATCAAGCTACCTGAGGTTTGCAATTCAGGATTGTCATTACCAATTTCAGACGTTGCCGTTTGGTCTGTCCACGGCTCCGAGGATTTTCACCAGGGTGATGGCGGAAATGATGGTTCTCCTTCGCAAGCAAGGAGTCACAATTATCCCGTACTTGGATGATCTCCTGATAAAGGCGAGATCCAGGGACCAGTTGGTGCAAAACATCTACTCTCCCTGACAGTTCTTCAACAACATGGTTGGCTCCTAAACTTGCCAAAATCGCAGTTGGTCCCAATGACGCGGTTGTTGTTTTTGGGAGTGATACTGGACACAGAAGAGGTTTTCTTCTAGTGGAAAGGCTCTGAAGATCCAGAGTCTGGTCAAACAAATTCTGAAACCAGCAAGAGTGTTAATCCATCAATGCATTCAGTTGCTGGGGAAGATGGTTGCGGCCTACGAGGCCATTCAGTTTGGCAGGTTCCATGCCAGAGTGTTCCAGTGGGACCTGTTGGACAAGTGGTCCGGATCCCACCTACACATGCACCGGAGGATAATCCTGTCTTCCAAGACCAGAATCTCACTCCATTGGTGGCTGCACAGTTCTCACCACCTAGAGGGGCGATGGTTCGGGATCCAGGACGGGATCCTAGGGACCACGGATGCAACCCTCTGAGGCTGGAGAGCAGTCACACAGGGGGAAAACATCCAAGGAAGATGGTCAAGTCTTCCTTGGATGTTTTCATCTCCACATAAATGTTCTTGAGTTAAGGGCCATTTAATAACTGCAGACACAGTACGCACTGGGACGGGTGCCCAGCATCCTCTACGGACTAAGAGAAAAGGATGTACCGGTAGGTATTAAAATCCTATTTTCTCTACCGTCCTAGAGGATGCTGGGGACTCCGTAAGGACCATGGGGATAGACGGGCTCCGCAGGAGACATGGGCACTTTAAGAAAGACTTTAGTTCTGGGTGTGCACTGGCTCCTCCCTCTATGCCCCTCCTCCAGACCTCAGTTTGATACTGTACCCAGTGGAGACTGGGTGCTTTTCAGGAGCTCTCCTGAGCTTTCTGACAGAAAGTATTTTGTTAGGTTTTTAATTTTCAGGGAGCACTGCTGGCAACAGACTCCCTCATCGAGGGACTGAGGGGAGAGAAGCAGCCCTACTCTCTGAGTTGCAAGGTCCTGCTTCTTAGGCTACTGGACACCATTAGCTCCAGTGGGATTGGTACGCAGGATCTCACCCTCGCCGTCCGTCCCAGAGCCGCGCCGCCGTCCCCCTCGCAGAGCCGGAAGATAGAAGCCGGGTGAGTATGAGAAGAAAAGAAGACTTCAGAGGCGGCAGAAGACTTCATGATCTTCACTGAGGTAACGCACAGCACTGCAGCTGTGCGCCTTTGCTCCCATACACCTCACATACTCCGGTCACTGTAAGGGTGCAGGGCGCAGGGGGGGCGCCCTGGGCAGCAATATAAACCTCTTTCGCAAAAATATAACATATATACAGCTGGGCACTTTATATATGTATAAGCCCCCACCAATTTTACAGTTTAAGCGGGACAGAAGCCCGCCTCCGAGGGGGCGGGGCTTCTCCCTCAGCACTCACCAGCGCCATTTTTTCTCCACAGCACCGCTGAGAGGAAGCTCCCCGGACTCTACCCTGCTTATACCACGTTAGACAAGAGGGTTGAAAAGAGGGGGGGGGGGGGGCACATAATTCGCAAATTACATACAGCAGCACCACTGGGCAAACATTAAGTTACTGTTTTATTCCTGGGTTATATAGCGCTGGGGGGTGTGCTGGCATACTCTCTCTCTGTCTCTCCAAAGGGCCTTGTGGGGAAACTGTCTTCAGAAAAAGCATTCCCTGTGTGTGAAGTGTGTCGGTACACGTGTGTCGACATGTCTGAGGAAGAAGGCTATATTAGAGAGGAGCGGGAGCAAATGAATGTGGTGTCTCCGCCGACAGCTGATTGGATGGATATGTGGAATGTTTTAAATGCTAGTGTAAACTCATTGCACAAAAGATTAGACAAGGCAGAAGCTTTGGGACAGTCAGGGTTTCAACCCATGCCTGATCCTATGTTGCAGGGACTGTCAGGGTCTCATAAGCGCCCACTATCCCAGATTGTTGACACAGATACCGACACGGATTCTGACTCCAGTGTCGATTACGATGATGCAAAGTTACAGCCAAAATTGGCAAAATCCATTCGATTTATGATTATGGCAATAAAAGATGTTTTGCACATCACAGAGGAACCCCCTGTCGCTGACAAGAGGGTACATATGTACAAGGGAAAGAAGCCTGAGGTAACCTTTCCCCCCTCACACGAGCTGAACGAGTTATGTGAAAAAGCTTGGGAATCTCCAGATAAAAGACTGCAGATTTCCAAAAGGATTCTTATGGCGTATCCTTTCCCATCAACGGATAGGTTACGATGGGAATCCTCCCCTAGGGTGGACAAAGCATTAACACGCTTATCCAAGAAGGTAGCCCTCCCGTCCCAGGATACGGCTACCCTCAAAGAGTGTGCTGACCGCAAACAGGAGATTACCCTGAAGTCCATTTATACACATTCAGGTACCTTACTCAGACCGGCAATTGCGTCGGCCTGGGTGTGTAGTGCTGTAGCGGCATGGACAAATACCTTATCTGAGGGGATGGATAGCCTAGACAAGGATACTATTTTATTGACCCTGGGGCATATAAGAGATGCTGTCCTATATATGTGTGTATGCAAACTACAGGTGGTGCTGCAGGGCCCACACCCTTTTACTTGTCTTGTAGAGCAGCTCTGAAGCTGTTACAGTGCCCAGCTGCTGCAAGAAATCAGCTTGAATGCTTCAGGGGCTTGGGCATGGCCAACATGAGCCCCACACCGAAGGAGGGTGGGGGTGTTTAATGCAAACTTGGGGTTATCCAAGCGCCGCAAAAGGCCGCCATGCCCTGCATGCCCCTTTTCTCTTTTCATATACAGATGAGGGTTCCAGCCAACTTTGGCCCACTGCTTGGATGACATCACCGTATGCAAATCCGTCTGCTGCAGACCTTCCCCCAGGAATGCTTGCAATAGTTGTTGCATATGGTTTAATGTCTGAGGGTGCTTCAGTATTAGGCAGCCTTCCGCCCTCCCATGTTCATCTGAAAAGATGTGGTCTCCCTGCAGTTGTTGTCCCCAGACGAGAGTTCCCTTGTGCTTCCTCAGTTAAATCTCCTTAACTTGACGGGGGTGTGCCCGAGCAGCCGCCCTCCCCAGCCCTATCCCAACACATACTTATCTTGCATATGAGATCTCTTGATCATGAAGATAGTTCTCACAGGTTGAGGTTCATCCTGGCCCCGCTCCCCGCTGGAGAGCGCTGATGGGGACAGCAGCGGGGCTTCAGCAGAAGGGTGAGTATGTGTGGCCAGAGACCTCCTTTCCCATGTGCAGGCCTGCAGAGTCTGCCACGCAGGATGGGGCATGTGGCACTCTCCCTCCCAGGGGCTCTTCCAGATGTAGCTCCTCAGCAGTATTTTTCCCGGGCTGCGCGGCGCTCTCCCCGACTGGCATCCGCCCTGGAACACTGCCTTCCTCAACGCAACATCAGCAGGGGGCCCTGGCCTCATCACCATCCCAGGTCTTTCTCATGTATGTATCATGTATGTGTGTGTGATATATGTATGAATCATATATGTTTGTGATATATATATAAATATATATGTATGTATCTATCTATCTATCTATCTATCTATCTATCGTATGTGTGTGTATATATATGTATCTATCATGTATGTATGTATGTATCTATCTTGTATGTATGTGTTCTATCTATCTATCTATCTATCGTGTGTGTGATATATGTATGTATCTATCATGTATGTGTTATATGTATGTATCACACCTTCCTCTATACATATACATACATACATACATACATACATACATACATACATACACACACCTATATCTGTACGTACACTGACATACACACACCAACATCTATAGATAAACACGCTGACCCCTAAACGTACACCAACGTACCCACACCTGCATCTATACCTACACATGCTGACACGTGGACGTACACCGGCTTACCCACATGTGAATCTATACATACATGTGCTGACACCTGGACATACACTGATGTACCCACACCTAACATCTATACATACACATGCTAACACCTGGACGTATACAGACGTACCCACATTTGCATCCATGCATATATAGATGTAGGTGTGTGTACGTCAGTGTACGTCCAGGTGTCAACGCGTGTATGTATAGATGCAGGTGTGGGAACGTCAGTGTAGGTTCAGGTGTCATCGCGTGTATGTATAGATGCAGGTGCTTGTATGTCCAGATGTCAGTGCATGTATGTATAGATGCAAGTGTGGGTACGTCGGTGTATGTCCATTTGTCAGCGCGTGTATATATAGATGCAGGTGCTTGTATGTTGGTGTATGTCCAGGTGTCAGCATGTGTATGTATAGATGCAGGTGTGGGAATGTTGGTGTATGTCCAGGTGTCAGGGCGTGTATGTATGGATATTAGGTGTGGGTACATCAGTGTATGTCCAGGTGTTAGCGCATGTATGTATAGATGCAGGATAATAATCACACAGCGTGCCCCCCACCAATCACAAACCTCCCCCACCCCCTGTATGACATAAACACCGCTAATTCCACTTACACACAATAATTTCAGTTTGCGACCAGGAGCCGGCAATGTATGTGCACCCAAATGAAGCCACTGTACATGCCCTGCAGGCTGCTATGTACTGCACAGGTGCAACAAATGTAAATGCCCTATCTTTAAAATGGGGCATATTTTACTAAATTAAAAAAACCTGTAACTTTCTGTAAAACCTTAACCCCAAAAGGCACTACACTAACATCGGGGTGTAGAGTTGGATCTTGATCCAAGGCACCAACAGGCTAAAGCTTTGACTGTTCCCAGGATGCCTTGCACCGCCTCCTCTACAACCCTGCCCAGTGGCGTAACTAGACCTTTGTGGGCCCCATAGCAAAATTCTGAATGGGCCCACCAGCACTCAACAAGAATGAGTGGCGTTTGGGGTCAGAAAAGTAGAGGGGAAGGGGTCTGACAGAGTAGGGGGCAGGACATGAATGAATAGAAACTGAGGTGTCCATTATATAAAGAAATACAGTATGTGTGTCTGTGTGTATATCACACACACACACATATAAGGGAAATTCAAATGCCCTCAATTATTGCGCCCATTACACTCTGGTTTAGGTGCACAAAGCACCTAAACCTGAATAAAGTAATGGGCGCGATCATGAAAAGACACCGTTTGGTTGCCCAAATGGGTCTCTTTGCACACATTTCAGCTTGTTTCCCCTGGGGGTAGCTAGCTGAAATAAACATGTCGCACCCGTTGGCAGCAACATTAGAATAGCTGCTGACGGGCACGATTGAGGGAGGAAAGGGACATTTGAATCCAGCCCATAGATGCAATGTGAATATGTAATTTGTACCTTCCTATCTTAAAATGTATATAGTAGTGTTTACACTAGAGGTCTTTCCGAACCCCCTAATCCTAACATTGTAATTTGCTTTAGGGCGCACCTCCAATTAGTCTAGTGTTTCGTATTTTCACATTAAATACTTTCTTGCATTGGTTGGTTAAAGATTAGATCGTATATTTTTCTAGATATAGCTGTGCATAGTCTACAAGGCTACATGCTTCTCCCCTAACTAGAGATGTGCAGCGGGCATTTTTCGTGTTTCATGTTTTGGTTTTGGTTTCGGATCCGCAGTTGTGTTTTGGATACGGACGCGTTTTGGCAAAACCACCCTTTCGGGTTTTGTATTCGGGTGATTTTTTTTTAAAACCTCAAACAGCTAAAATCATAGAATTTGGGGGTAATTTTGATCCTATAGTATTAAGCTCAATAACCATAATTTCTACTCCTTTCCAGTCTATTCTGAACACCTCACACCTCCCAATATTATTTTTAGTCCTAAAATTTGCACCAAGGTCCCTGGATGACTAAGCTAAGCGACCCAAGTGGGCAGCACAAACACCTGGCCCATCTAGGAGTGGCACTGCAGTGTCAGACAGGATGGCACTTAAAAAAATAGCCCCAAACAGCACATGATGCAAAGATAAATAAAAAAAGAGGCGCAAGATGAAATTGCAGTGTGTCTCTCCTGCTCAGTGTCAGTTCTCAGTAGTATCCTCATCAGTGCTCAGTATCACTGCTCATTGTCTTGTGCTGCAATGTGGTGCTCAGTATACTAGAGTACATTACTAATAGTCCAGTGCTGCATCTTGCTGCTCAGTGTCAGTTCTAGTATCCTCATCAGTGCTCAGTATCACTGCTCATTGTCTTGTGCTGCATTGTGGTGCTCAGTATACTACAGAACATTACTAATAGTCCAGTGCTGCATCTGGCTGCTCAGTGTCAGTTCTAGTAATCTCATCAGTGCTCCGTATCACTGCTCATTGTCTTGTGGTGCTCAGTATACTACAGTACATTACTAATACTCCAGTGTCTTGTGCCGCATATGGCTGCTGTAGGGTGCTGTGGTAGTGTCCTGTCACTGTGCATATGTCATCATTCCAGTCACAGTGATATCTGGTATCTATCTAGTGGTATCTAATTCCAGACATTACCACCGTCTAATTCCAGATATATTACTGGCATATAATTCCACACATTAAAAAATGGAGAACAAAAAGGTGGAGGGTAAAATAGGGAAAGATCAAGATCCACTTCCACCTAGTGCTGAAGCTGCTGCCACTAGTCAAGGCAGAGACAATTCAATGCCATCAACATTATGTAATGATTATACGATACATTATATATCATATCATTGTATGGTTGTAAAATACAACTTAAAAACTTTAATGAATAAATACATAAAGTAGCTTTTATGTAACCTTTTTAAACCTATTAGCATAGACCGAATCTCATCGTGTGTATAGGCCTTTAGTTCAACAACAGCATGGGACCAGTTAGTGTGTTTTGACCACTGCACAGCACCTGGTGTTATATAGTAAGCACCACTATGGCATAGTATACAGCATTATGGGCCTGATATGAGTGTGACCAGCGGTGATGTGGAATGCAGTAGGAGGTGCTGTTTAGCAAGCACCACTTCTATATTCACCATGCAGTATATTGTGTGAATATAGAAGTGTTGGCTGTGTTATGTATTAGAGTAATTATTGCAGCTCCCAGCTAAAATTGCAACAATGTAATTTAGTGACAAGCTGCAGAGATTAACCCTTTCTGTGGCTGCTGCACAACCTCTATTCATATCGCTGAATTCAATTAGGGAGATGTTCTCACCCCGCGAGCAAGCGCAGGTATATGCCACACTTAAATGTATGGGTATGGTCTCCATAAAATGAGCGTAGCCTTGCAGGCAAAGACTACCTTACACCCTAGTTCTTGACCCTGCACCAACAGACCTCGGCCACCACAGGGAAAAAAGTACAGTAATTTCCACCATGTTAAGCCCCACACATTAATGCCCTTTGGAACATATTATGTCACACACCACAATATCTGTGATACACTATGCCCTACAGTAAAGCTTCTAATTACTTTTACAAAAACTGCTCAACGCCAAGAGTTTCACGTGCTGGGTGTCATGCTCATTGCCAGGGGTTTCACTCTCTGGGTGTCATGCTCATTGCCAGGGGGAACGCAGTAGGAGGTGTTATATAGTAAGCACCACTATGGCATAGTATATAGCATTATATATATTGTGAGCACTGGTGATGTTGAGTGCAGTAGAGCTGCTGCTGGGTAATTACAATTTACTTCAACCACCAATATATTCTGCTGCACTATATATATGAAGATCTAATTCTGCTGGGTAATTACAATTGACTACAACCACCAATATATTCTGCTGCACTATATCTATATTTGCAAAGCTAATTCTGCTGGGTAATTACAATTGACTACAACCACCAATATATTCTGCTGCACTCTATCTATATATGCAAAGCTAATTCTGCTGAGTAATTACAATTGACTACAACCACCAATATATTCTGCTGCACTATATCTATATATGCAAAGCTAATTCTGCTGGGTAATGCAAATTGAAACATTATTGCATAGTATGTGATTTTTAAGTACTTTTTTAAAGTTTTGAATGATAAAGACCCAGTTTAATCTTTGTGGAATGCCTGGTTGTTGTTTTTAAGGTAATTTATTGCCTGGCATTTGAGGTGGGGGGGGGTTTGGTTACAGATTTCAATTATTGATTTTACTTGTAATAGTCTTCTACTTAAGTCCAATGGTGTAGGCTGTGCAAAGCCGTTTGGCTGTGCATTTATTGATCCAAGCGTGCATTTTTATCAAAGCGTGATAAAATTGACACATAACAGCAGCGTTCAATCAGCGTTAATTTATCTTCAGCTGATATCGATTGTGAATTGACGTTTCTTCTCTTCTTGTCACCTACAGTTAATTACAATTGACTACAACCACCAATATATTCTGCTGCACTATATCTATATATGCAAAGCTAATTCTGCTGGGTAATGCAAATTGAAACATTATTGCATAGTATGTGATTTTGAAGTACTTTTTTAAAGTTTTGAATGATATAGACCCAGTTTAATCTTTGTGGAATGCCTGGTTGTTGTTTTTAAGGTAATTTATTGCCTGGCATTTGAGGGGGTGGGGTGTGGTTACAGATTTCAATTATTGGTTTCACTTGTAATAGTCTTCTACTTAAGTCCAATGGTGTAGGCTGTGCAAAGCCGTTTGGCTGTGCATTTATTGATCTAAGCGTGCATTTTTATCAAAGCGTGATAAAATTGACACATAACAGCAGCGTTCAATCAGCGTTAATTTATCTTCAGCTGATATCGATTGTGAATTGACATTTCTTCTCTTCTTGTCACCTACAGGTAATTACAATTGACTACAACCACCAATATATTCTGCTGCACTATATCTATATATGCAAAGCTAATTCTGCTGGGTAATGCAAATTGAAACATTATTGCATAGTAAGTGATTTTGAAGTACTTTTTTAAAGTTTTGAATGATATAGACCCAGTTTAATATTTGTGGAATGCCTGGTTGTTGTTTTTATGGTAATTTATTGCCTGGCATTTGAGGGGGTGGGGTGTGGTTACAGATTTCAATTATTGGTTTCACTTGTAATAGTCTTCTACTTAAGTCCAATGGTGTAGGCTGTGCATTTATTGATCTAAGCATGCATTTTTATCAAAGCGTGATAAAATTGACACATAACAGCAGTGTTCAATCAGCATTAATTTATCTTCAGCTGATATCGATTGTGAATTGACGTTTCTTCTCTTCTTGTCACCTCCAGGTAATTACAATTGACTACAACCACCAATATATTCTGCTGCACTATATCTATATATGCAAAGCTAATTCTGCTGGGTAATGCAAATTGAAACATTATTGCATAGTATGTGATTTTGAAGTACTTTTTTAAAGTTTTGAATGATATAGACCCAGTTTAATCTTTGTGGAATGCCTGGTTGTTGTTTTTAAGGTAATTTATTGCCTGGCATTTGAGGGGGTGGGGTGTGGTTACAGATTTCAATTATTGGTTTCACTTGTAATAGTCTTCTACTTAAGTCCAATGGTGTAGGCTGTGCAAAGCCATTTGGCTGTGCATTTATTGATCTAAGCGTGCATTTTTATCAAAGCGTGATAAAATTGACACATAACAGCAGTGTTCAATCAGCGTTCAATCGAAGTGAAAAAGAAGGAAAACAGAAGCACACCAATCTAACAAAACAAAGAAAACTGAAGAACTAATAACAAATGTGAGTCACTTACTCCTCAGATCACTCACCTCCTGATTGTTGCATCTGATTACATAGCACAGAACTACCTTACTTGGACATTTCATAAACCATCCATTTCACCTACAAATGCCTGTATCTGTATTATTGTAATTTTGTTTTTTAAGCACAGCTGCACCAATGCAATTTTGCCTGCAAACACTTAAAACATCTAACATAATTACCATTGCTTCTTAAACCTCTCACAATCCTTTCATTTCTTACACTCCAAATACATTTCTGCACCCACTTTATCTACGCTTTTGACTCATTTCATACTAAATCTACACCCCTTGAGCCTACACTGCTTTTCTCACCTGCATTTCTGCAATTCTTCTGCTCGGATTGCCTTACAGTCTCCTCTCCTACTTCCACTACTTCAACCTATTTACCTACTTAACACTATGTCAAGGTTTTCTTATACTCCCCACATCACTCAGTGTCTACCTAATAATGTATCTTTATCCTTCCCCACTAGTCTCCTCCACCTCCTCCTCTCTCCCCTCCTCTGTCTCCCCTCCATCCCTCTGTTTCCTTCCCCCACCTTTCCTGTTACCCCACTTTCATTCACCTCTGCCCCATGGTCCTGCTACCCCACAACTCAGCCCTGCTCCCTCTCTCCCTTCCCTGTCACCTCCCCACACCCCCATCCACATCACACTGACCTCCCTCCCTGCCCACCTCCTGCAGTTTCCACTCCTAGCTCAGGCACCCGTACCATCACTACTCTCTCATCATCCCTGCCCTCAAAGTTAATCCCACCTCATCGCTACAGCTACCCTGAAAATCTAATTCACATCTCTCCCACAAACTCATACCCCCTATCCTGTGCCCTCTGGAATGCCAGATCTGTTTGTAACAAACTGGTCCCCACTCATGACCTTTTCATTTCCAACTCCCTACACCTACTAGCCATTACTGAAACTTGGATTACGCCCTCTGACACTACTTCTGCTGCTGCTCTCTCTGCTGGGGGCCTTACATTCACACACACACCCCGACCTGGGGGTCGCCATGGGGGTGGTGTTGGGATCCTTTTACCTTCTAGTTACTCCTACCAACTCATACCACCAGAACCATCCCTTATATTCTCTACATTTGAGGACCACGCCATATGCCTCTTCCAACCAGTCCATCTTAGAGTAGCTGTCATTTACCGCCCCCCTGGCACTGCTTCCAAATTCATCGACAACTTTGCTTCCTGGCTTCCTCACTTCCTCTCTTCTGACATTCCCACCATTATCCTAGGCGATTTCAACATCCCTATTGACATCCCCACACAATCCCCTGCCTCTAAACTCCTTAACCTCACCTCTTCACTTGGTCTCTCCCAGTGGACCTCCTCACCCTCCCATGTGAATGGGAGCTCACTGGATCTGGTCTTCACTCACCGCTGTGATATTTCTGATTTTTCCAACTCCCCATTTCCCCTCTCTGACCACCACCTGCTCTCCTTCAACCTATCTCTCTCGACTTCCCCATCTCTACCTCCTAAGGCTACCATCACTAAGCGTAACATTGAAGCTATTGACACCACATTCCTTTCCTCCCTGTTTGACTCACTTCTCTCTCCTATTCTCTCTCTCTCATGCCCTGAACAAGCCACTTCCACATACAATGCTTCCCTTACTTCTGCTCTTGACTCTGTTGCTCCACCAACCACTATCTAGTGAAACCTTTGTTTTTTGATGGCTCAGTGTACACAAACTTTGTTTAATACTCAAAGTTATTAAAAATATTGTATTAAATGAACTTCAGACTGTGTGTATAAGGTGTATATGACACATGAATGAATTCTGTGAATGTACACACACTTTGTTTAATGCACAAAGTTATAAAAAATATTGGCTAAAATGACCTTCAGGCTGTGTGTATAAGGTGTATATGAAACATAAATGCATTATGTGCTTAGATTTAGGTCCCATCACCATGATATCTCGTTATGGTATGCAATTATTCCAAAATACAGAAAAATCCGATATCCAAAATTCCTCTGGTCCCAAGCATTTTGGATAAGGGATACTCAACCTGTAATGCCACTGTATAGGTCCTTGGTACAGCCACATTTAGAATCCTGTGTTCAGTTCCCGAAGCCATATCTCCAGAAGGCTGTAAATACATTAGGGCAACTAAAATTGTGCATGGCCTACATCACAAAACTTACCTGGAAATACTAAAAGATTATGTGTATAGTTTGGAGAAGGGAAGAGGGAACATACAGTAATAGAAACATTTAAATATATAGGGAGGAATGTAATAGGGTGTGAGAATCAGAAAGTGAGAGATTTTGTGTTTTTTCCTGTTGTTTTTTTTTTTTTTATTGTTTGTTTTTTAAAGTGGCAATCCTTTACATGGCAAAACCAGGTTGATATTTGCCATGTAAAGGATTGCCACCGTGGGCATGTGTAGAAGGGGCACTGCTACTGTTGGCATTATGTGTGTAAGCTGCACTGATATGGTGGTTATGTGTATAAAGGGCACTGCGACTGTGGGTATTATTATTATTATTATTATTATTATTATTACATGTGGTGTAATGACAATAAGATAGTGCTACTGTGTGGCGTATTTTGATTTGGGGTGCTATTGTGTGGCCATGCCCCTTCCTTGTGATACCACACCTTCTTTTTTTAAGGAGCGCACTGTCCCTTTATTAAGTATTGGAGAGAGGGCCCAAATTAATAGTTTGCAGGGAGGCGCCAAACACCCTAGCACTGGCCCTTTGGTAGGGGACAGGATTTGCTTCTGCTTGTGCACATATGTTATGATTGCCAGCCAACAGCACTGGTTTTGCACCTTCCTGATCATAGTATCTCACCTGGCAGGTAAGTAGGAGTTGGGCTAGAGCTGGGGAGGGTCGCTGCTCGGGCACCCCCCTGTCAAGTGAAGGAGATCCAACTGAGGCAGCACAAGGGAACTCTCGAAAGCGCAACCCCACAAAGGCCGCCATGCCCTGCGTGACCCTTTTCTCTTTTCATATGCAGACGAGGGTTGCAGCCAACTATGCCCACTGCTTGGATGACATCACTATATGCAAATCCATCTGCTGCAGGCCTTCCCCCAGGAATGCTTGCAGTAGTTGTTGCATTTGGTTTGTTGTTTGGGGGTGCTTCAGTATTAGGCAGCCTTCTGCCCTCCCACATTCGTCTGAAAATGTGTTCTCCCTGCAGTTGTTGTTCCCAGATGAGAGTTCCCTTGTGCTTCCTCAGTTGAATCTCCTTAACTTGACAGGGGTGTGCCCGAGCAGCCGCCCTCCACAGCCCTATCCCAACACATACTTATCTTGCATATGAGATCTCTTGATCATGAAGATAGTTCTCACAGGGTGAGGTTCATCCATTACATTTTAAAGTAGGAAGGTACAAATTACATATTCAAATTACATATATGTGCTGGATTCAAATGTTTTCCCCCCTTCCTTTCTCAATTGTGCCCATCGGCAGCTATTCTAATGTTGCTGCCAATGGGTGTGACGCATTCATTTCTTCTGTGGGGTACACTGGACTCCACAAGGATTCACATTGTATATGTACACCAGAGTAGGATCTTGATCTGAGGCACCAACAGGCTCAAAGCTTTTGACTGTTCCCAAGATGCTCAGCGCCCCCTCCTCTATAACCTCGCTTCCATGAACAGGGAGCTCAGTTTGTAGTTGGTGCCTTCAGTAGCAGGCCACTTAACAGGGGGCTGCCTCAGGCAGCCTATTCTTAGCTATTAATTTTGGCAAGAAAAGAAGAACTTTTTTTATAAGAATCTACAAGGGCTGCAGCAGGCTAGGTCTAATAGACCTCTTTACTGCAGCTCCATCACTCCCAGTGGCGCAGTATACTCCCGTGCCCCGGTTGCTGGGTCACTGCAGCGGAGGCTCCGGTTTCTTCCTAAGGTCAGTCACACACACACCGCCCTCCGGGATCACGAGGCCGCTGATGGGGGCGGGCCGTGTGCGCACTGGCGTGGACACTGATTACTGGGCAGCCGCTCCACTAGCCACCAGGGACAGTTAAGGAGCACAGCTCTGGGGTTTTTTCTCCTATATTAACCCCATTTTGTACTACCCGCAGTGCATTGTGATAGGTAATGGGGCCTGATTCAGGTTGGATCGCAATCCAACTGCAAAAACTGCTAAGAGCATACGCATCCACCTGCATTTTCTGCGGCACCCCGCAGATAATGCGATCACCTCTGCCTGTGAATCGGTGAAGGGGGGGGGGGAGGGGGGTCAACAACACTCCATTTCCAAGTCAGAGATGGAGCGGTGCGGGGCACGGTTTCAAAATGGGGTCAGCAACGGAGAAACAGGAGGCGTGGTCAGAGCAGCTGCATGACATCACATGGGCCGGACTCTGCCAGTGGAGCCCCAGCGTCATGAGGTAGATTTTGTAGAGGCCGGGGAGGACTTCTGTTCCTGGGAACTAGCTGTGTTGTGCAGCTTTATTCCTCTGCACCTACCTCTGGCAAGAAAGGACGCACCTCGCACTTTCTTGTTTCTTTGTGACCGAAAGGACTGCATTTGATAATGCGGAGCTTTCTTATGCTGTGAGGGAACATAAGGTAAAAAATTTGATTTTCCAACTGTAGCTGTGCGTGTTAATGCTTTGTCCATCCTACGGGAGGATTTCCATCGTAACCTATCCGTTGATGGAAAAGGATACGCCATAAGAATCCTTTTGGAAATCTGCAGTCTTTTATCTGGAGATTCCAAAGCTTTTTCACATAACTCGTTCAGCTCGTGTGACCCCCTCAAAGGTTACCTCAGGCTTCTTTCCCTTGTACATATGTACCCTCTTGTCAGGGACAGGGGGTTCCTCTGTGATGTGCAAAACATCTTTTATTGCCATAATCATATATCGAATGGATTTTGCCAATTTTGGCTGTAACTTTGCATCATCGTAATCGACACTGGAGTCAGAATCCGTGTCGGTATCTGTGTCAACAATCTGGGATAGTGGGCGCTTATGAGACCCTGACAGTCCCTGCAACATAGGATCAGGCATGGGTTGAGTCCCTGACTGTCCCAAAGCTTCAGCCTTGTCTAATCTTTTGTACAATGAGTTTACACTAGCATTTAAAACATTCCACATATCCATCCAATCAGGTGTCAGCGGAGACACCACATTAATTTGCTCCCGCTCCTCTCTAATATAGCCTTCTTCCTCAGACATGTCGACACACGTGTACCGACACACCACACACACAGGGAATACTTTTTCTGAAGACAGTTTCCCCACAAGGCCCTTTGGAGAGACAGAGAGAGAGTATGCCAGCGCACTCCCCAGCGCTATATAACCCAGGAATAACACAGTAACTTAATGTTTGTCCAGTAGCGCTGCTGTATGTAATTTGGGCCGAATTATGTGCCCCCCCTCTCTTTTCAACCCTCTTCTCTACCGTGGTATAAGCAGGGGAGAGTCCGGGGAGCTTCCTCTCAGCGGTGCTGTGGAGAAAAAATGGCGCTGGTGAGTGCTGATGGAGAAGCCCCGCCCCCTCGGCGGCGGGCTTCTGTCCCGCTTAAACTGTAAAATTGGTGGGGGCTCATACATATATACAGTGCCCAGCTGTATATATGTTATATTTTTGCCAAAAAGAGGTTTATATTGCTGCCCAGGGCGCCCCCCCTGCGCCCTGCACCCTTACAGTGACCGGAGTATGTGAGGTGTATGGGAGCAATGGCGCACAGCTGCAGTGCTGTGCGCTACCTCAGTGAAGATCATGAACTCTGTGGAGCCCGTCTATCCCCATGGTCCTTACGGAGTCCCCAGCATCCTCTAGGACGTTAGAGAAACTAGGATTTTAATACCTACCGGTAAATCCTTTTCTCTTAGTCTGTTGAGGATGCTGGGCACCCGTCCCAGTGTGTACTGTGTCTGCAGTTATTAAATGGCCCTTAACTCCAGAACATTTATGTGGAGACAACTTTCCTGACTTGACCATCTTCCTTGGACGTTTTCCCCAGCCTCGGAGGGTTGCATCTGTGGTCCCTAGGATCCAGTCCTGGATCCCGAACCATCGCCCCTCTAGGAGGTGAGAACTGTGCAGCCACCAATGGAGTGAGATTCTGGTCTTGGAAGACAGGATTATCCTCCGGTGCATGTGTAGGTGGGATCCGGACCAATTGTCCAACAGGTCCCACTGGAACACTCTGGCATGGAACCTGCCAAACTGAATGGCCTCGTAGGCCACAACCATCTTCCCCAGCAACTGAATGCATTGATGGATTAACACTCTTGCTGGTTTCAGAATTTGTTTGACCAGACTCTGGATCTCCATAGCCTTTCCACTGGAAGAAAACCTCTTCTGTGTCCAGTATGTGTTATGATTCCAGCACTCTGGTCAGAGAAGATCTTATGGCAAGGACCGGAGCACTGGAACGGAATGCTGGGGAAGGGAGCAGGACAGGAAAATAGCCCCTGGCGCCCTAACTCTGTTGTCTCACCCGTGTTGTCAGAAATCCCCTGCGAGACTATGGTTTCTTGAGCCCTTGGCAGCCGCGTTTGAAGGGCGGATTATGTCTGCCCAACTTCGATGCCCCCCGGTCTTAATGAGAGACAAAGGGAAACCCGAGACAGGGTGATAACAAGAGGCCCTCTAACTAAACAACCAGGCCAGGGGCTAAGCAAACTCAAAACTATAATATGTGCGGAGAAACCGCCAGGAAAAAGGACAACCAAAATATCCACTTGTCCAATTCTCCTACCCGGCACCGCCGAGTACCAGAGAGGACTTGTGGAAGCGGAACCCTCCGCAAATGCTCCAAACACAAAATATAAAAGGTAAAGCGGCTGAGCCGCAACACATGGCAGAGCCGCAACTCACGAACACCACTGGATATAAAACGGTGATCAGTCAGGACTCCAGGGAACCAAACGACCTCTTGGGATGAGATGACAACTCCCGAATACCGGACTTCTGTGGACTGGAATGACCGGATACAGCAGGACTGGAAACAGACTCTCAGCAAACAAAGGCAGCATGCAGGAAGCTATTACCAGCATCTGTGAGAAGCCCTGGGAGTGTATTTAACAAGGAGTCCTCCAATCAGCTGCTAAAGGCTGATTAGAATAAATGCCGTGCAGCTGCCTTGCTGCACGGCCAGAGAGCAGGTGAATATCTTAATTTCCTAAAGCCTAGCAACGGGGAACGCGGTCCACCAGTGGCGTCCCCGTTGCTAGGGTCCGTGCGGCTCAGCGCGCCCGGCGTCTAGCATTGCTTGGGAGCCGGCGGCTGTACGTGCATGGCATCTCTAGTTGCTAGGCGCCGGGCCGCGCAGACCATCAAGCGGACCCCGGCGCCTAACAGTACCCCCCCCTTGAGGAGGGGTCAAGGAACCCCTAAAGCCAGGTTTCTGAGGAAATTCCCGAAAAAATGCCCTCTTGAGCCTCGGGGCATGAAGATCCTTATCCAGGACCCAAGACCTTTCCTCCGGACCATAGCCTTTCCAGTGAACCAGAAAATACAGCCGATCCCGGGACAATTTGGAATCGAGAACCTTCTCTACCAAGAACTCCTGTTGTCCCTGTACATCCACTGGAGATCTACCCTGAGAGATCTTCCGAGGAAATCTACTGGAAGAAACGTATTGTTTCAACAGGGAACAATGAAACGTATTTCCAATCCTGAGAGATCTTGGTAAACGTAACCGAAAGGCAACTGGGTTGACTCTTTTAATAATAAGAAATGGCCCAATAAATTTGGGTCCCAGTCTAGCTGAGGATTGTCGAAGCCTGATGTTGCGAGTCGACAACCACACCCTATCTCCCACCTTAAAAGTGCAAGGACGTCGGAGCCTGTCAGAAAATTTCTTCTCTCGAAAGGCCGCTTTTCTGAGAGCAAGGTGCACCTTTTTCCAAATGGCTCTGAGATGGGAGGTTAAGGTAAGCGAGGAGACTGAGGAATGATGAAAAAAAGAATTAGATCTGGGGTGAAAACCAAAAACTGAAAAGAATGGAGACTCTTTAGTGGAGGAATGACAAGAATTATTGTAAGCAAATTCAGCCAACGGAAGAAACTCGGACCAATCATTCTGGAGTTTGGCTGAATACAAGCGCAAATATTGTTTCAATGATTGGTTAACTCGTTCGGTTTGCCCGTTGGATTGTGGGTGGTAACCGGATGTTAACGACAATTTCATCTTCAATGAGGCACAAAAACATTTCCAGAATTGTGCGATGAATTGTGGACCCCGATCAGAAACAATATCAGTAGGCAACCCATGAAGCCTGAATACATGGCGGAGAAACAAAACTGCCAACCCTTGGGCAGAAGGCAATCGGGGAAGAGCAATAAAATGAGCCATTTTACTAAAACGGTCCACTACCACCCATATGACTCGGAATCCGGCTGAAAGGGGAAGGTCAACCACAAAATCCATGGAAATATGAGACCACGGCCGGAGAGGAACATTTACGGGCATAAGTTGCCCGATGGGCAAGGAACGGGGAACCTTATGCTGTGCACAAACCTGACTTGAATAAACAAATTCCTTGACGTCTTTAGAAAGACCAGGCCACCATACTGAGCGAGAGACTAACTCCAATGTCTTAGAGACTCCTGGATGCCCTGAAACTTTGTTATCATGGAATTCCGTTAAAACAGTAACTCTCAAAAACTCAGGGACGTAAAGACGACCAGCAGGAGTAATTCTAGGAGCTTGGTGTTGAAGCTGTTTTAACTGGGTAAATAAATCTTGTGTGAGGCCCGCCCAGATGACCGAAGATGGAAGTATGGGGGTAACAGGATTGTTATTGTGAACCGGAAGAAAGCTATGTGACAGGGCATCAGCCTTAGTATTCTTGGAACCAGGCCTGAAAGTGATTATAAATTTGAAACGCGTAAAAAATAATGCCCAACGTGCCTGCCGGGCATTAAGCCGCTTAGCCGATTCAATCTATTGCAGGTTCTTATGGTCAGTCAATACCGAAATAGTATGTTTTGCTCCCTCCAGCCAATGCCTCCACTCCTCGAAAGCCCATTTTACCGCCAGTAACTCCCGATTACCAATGTCATAGTTGGATTCAGCGGAGGAGAATTTCCTGGACATAAAGGCACAAGGATGTAACTCCAGAGACTCCGGATCCTTTTGAGAAAGGATAGCCCCCACTCCAACCTCCGAGGCATCAACCTCCACCACAAAGGGCAATTCCGGATTAGGATGTCAGAGGACTGGAGCCGAGACAAAGGCTTGTTTCAAGGCCCGGAAGGACAACTCAGCTTCACGCGACCAGTTGGTAGGATCCGCTCCTTTCTTTGTCAGAGCTACAATGGGAGCAACCAGGTCAGAAAAAGAATGAATGAACCTCCTATAATAATTCGCAAACCCTAAAAAACGCTTAATTGCTTTTAAATTGGTGGGTTGCGCCCAACTAAGGATGGCCTGGAGTTTCTTTGGTTCCATGGAAAATTATGTACCCTAAAAAAGATACTTCCGTGACATGAAACTCACACTTCTCCAGCTTGGCATATAAATGATTCTCACATAACTTTTGAAGAACCAGACGCACCTGGGTAACATGTTGTTCCATTGATTTAGAAAAAATCAGGATGTCGTCTAAGTAAACGACCACGAATTTCCCTAGGAAGTCACGGAGCACATCGTTAATGAGGTCTTGAAAAACTGCCGGAGCATTGGACAGGCCGAACGGCATCACCAGGTATTCGTAGTGACCCGACTGAGTACTGAAGGCCGTTTTCCACTCATCTCCAGATTTAATTCGGATGAGGTTGTACGCTCCTCTAAGGTCAATTTTAGAAAAAATCACAGCAGAACGTAACTGATCAAAGAGTACAGAAATCAACGGCAAAGGATAGGTGTTTTTAACTGAGATCTTATTCAGGGCTCTAAAATCAATGCAAGGTCTAAGCGAGCCATCCTTTTTCTCCACAAAGAAGAAGCCTGCACTTAAAGGAGATTTTGATGGTCTAATAAATCCTTTCTCAAGGCTCTCCTTTACATAATCATTCATAGCCGCAGTTTCTGGCCCGGATAATGCATATAATCTTCCCTTTGGCAATGCGGCACCAGGAATTAACTCAATAGCACAATCATAAGGCCGATGGGGAGGCAGAATGTCCGCATTGCCTTTGGAGAAAACATCAGCAAACTCCTGGTATTCCACCGGAATGAGTTCTGGAATGATAGCTGCTACTCTGACTGGAAACGTGATACATTCCTTATCACAAAAAGTACCCCAATGTGAAATCTTCCCCGACCGCCAATCAATGGTGGGATTATGAAAGGCCAGCCAAGGGTGACCCAGAACAACTGGAACTGCTGGGCAATGTGTAAGAAAGAACTCGATTTTCTCGGAATGTAGAGCTCCTACTGTAAGTAGTACAGGGGGTGTACGGAGAGAAATAATCCCATTAGACAGCGGACTCCCATCTAAGCCATGCATGGTGACACACCTACCCTACAAGGTGAAAAAGCCTGAGGTAACCTTTGAGGGGGTCACATGAGCTGAACGAGTTATGTGAAAAAGCTTGGGAATCTCCAGATAAAAGACTGCAGATTTCCAAAAGGATTCTTATGGCGTATCCTTTCCCATCAATGGATAGGTTACGATGGGAATCCTACCCTAGGGTGGACAAAGCATTAACACGCTTATCCAAGAAGGTAGCCCTCCCGTCCCAGTATACGGCTACCCTCAAAGAGTCTGCTGACCGCAAACAGGAGATTACCCTGAAGTCCATTTATACACATTCAGGTACCTTACTCAGACCGGCAATTGCGTCGGCCTGGGTGTGTAGTGCTGTAGCGGCATGGACGGATACCTTATCTGAGGGGATGGATACCCTAGATAAGGATACTATTTTATTGACCCTGGGGCATATAAGAGATGCCGGGCATTAAGCCGCTTAGCCGATTCAATCTATTGCAGGTTCTTATGGTCAGTCAATACCGAAATAGTATGTTTTGCTCCCTCCAGCCAATGCCTCCACTCCTCGAAAGCCCATTTTACCGCCAGTAACTCCCGATTACCAACGTCATAGTTGGATTCAGCGGAGGAGAATTTCCTGGACATAAAGGCACAAGGATGTAACTCCAGAGACTCCGGATCCTTTTGAGAAAGGATAGCCCCCACTCCAACCTCCGAGGCATCAACCTCCACCACAAAGGGCAATTCCGGATTAGGATGTCAGAGGACTGGAGCCGAGACAAAGGCTTGTTTCAAGGCCCGGAAGGACAACTCAGCTTCACGCGACCAGTTGGTAGGATCCGCTCCTTTCTTTGTCAGAGCTACAATGGGAGCAACCAGGTCAGAAAAAGAATGAATGAACCTCCTATAATAATTCGCAAACCCTAAAAAACGCTTAATTGCTTTTAACTTGGTGGGTTGCGCCCAACTAAGGATGGCCTGGAGTTTCTTTGGTTCCATGGAAAATTATGTACCCTAAAAAAGATACTTCCGTGACATGAAACTCACACTTCTCCAGCTTGGCATATAAATGATTCTCACATAACTTTTGAAGAACCAGACGCACCTGGGTAACATGTTGTTCCATTGATTTAGAAAAAATCAGGATGTCGTCTAAGTAAACGACCACGAATTTCCCTAGGAAGTCACGGAGCACATCGTTAATGAGGTCTTGAAAAACTGCCGGAGCATTGGACAGGCCGAACGGCATCACCAGGTATTCGTAGTGACCCGACTGAGAACTGAAGGCCGTTTTCCACTCATCTCCAGATTTAATTCGGATGAGGTTGTACGCTCCTCTAAGGTCAATTTTAGAAAAAATCACAGCAGAACGTAACTGATCAAAGAGTACAGAAATCAACGGCAAAGGATAGGTGTTTTTAACTGAGATCTTATTCAGGGCTCTAAAATCAATGCAAGGTCTAAGCGAGCCATCCTTTTTCTCCACAAAGAAGAAGCCTGCACTTAAAGGAGATTTTGATGGTCTAATAAATCCTTTCTCAAGGCTCTCCTTTACATAATCATTCATAGCCGCAGTTTCTGGCCCGGATAATGCATATAATCTTCCCTTTGGCAATGCGGCACCAGGAATTAACTCAATAGCACAATCATAAGGCCGATGGGGAGGCAGAATGTCCGCATTGCCTTTGGAGAAAACATCAGCAAACTCCTGGTATTCCACCGGAATGAGTTCTGGAATGATAGCTGCTACTCTGACTGGAAACGTGATACATTCCTTATCACAAAAAGTACCCCAATGTGAAATCTTCCCCGACCGCCAATCAATGGTGGGATTATGAAAGGCCAGCCAAGGGTGACCCAGAACAACTGGAACTGCTGGGCAATGTGTAAGAAAGAACTCGATTTTCTCGGAATGTAGAGCTCCTACTGTAAGTAGTACAGGGGGTGTACGGAGAGAAATAATCCCATTAGACAGCGGACTCCCATCTAAGCCATGCATGGTGACACACCTACCCAAAGGTAACTGAGGAATGCCTAAGGCCTTAGCCCAAGTTAAATCCATAAAGTTTCCTGCAGCTCCACTGTCAACAAAAGCCGACACCAAAGAACTGAGGCTGCCAAAGGAAACTTTAACTGGGACTAAAAGGGAGTTATTCGAGGAGATAAGCTGCAGACCTAGGTGAACCCCCTCACAATTCACCTGGTCAAAGCGTTTCCCGACTTGTTCGGACAATTACGAGCAAAATGTCCCTTACCCCCACAGTACAGACAAAGACCAGAATTTTGCCTTCTGGCTCTTTCTTCAGGAGACAGCCGGGAGAGACCCATCTGCATGGTCTCCTCTACGTCTTCAGGAATGGAATATACACACGGACTTGTCCTTACAGGTGCTCCTTTTTCAGCCCTCCGCTCTCTGAGACGACGATCAATCTTAATAGAAAGCTCCATGAGTTTATCGAGAGTCTCAGGAGCAGGGTACTGAAGGAGACTGTCTTTTATAGACTCTGATAAGCCGAGGCGAAACTGACTGCGCAGGGCTGGGTCATTCCAGCCACAGTCGTTCGACCAACGGCGAAACTCCGTACAATAAACCTCTGCAGGATTTCTACCCTGTCTGAGAGGGCGCAACTGACTTTCAGCGGACGCCTCTCTATCAGGGTCATCATACAAGAGCCCTAAAGACTCAAAAAAAGCGTCAATTGACAACAATGCCGGATCCTCTGCTCTTAAACCAAATGCCCAGGTCTGAGGATCCCCCTGGAGCAAAGAAATAATAAACCCGACCCGCTGAGATTCAGTACCCGAGGAAGTCGGTCTTAAACGAAAATAAAGTTTACAGGATTCTTTAAAATTAAAAAACTCTTTTCTATCACCAGAAAAACGGTCAGGCAAATGCATCTTTGGTTCAGGGACTACCCTTGGGGAAGCTCGCAAAAGATCTTCCTGCGACTTCACCCGAAGAGAAAGATCCTGAACCATCTGAGTAAGTTCTTGAATCTGGCTGACTAAGAGCTGACCAGGATTTGGCCCTAAACCTGTTGGATTCATGAGGCCGATAAACTCTCACAAAACTGAATGAGAAAAAATTAAACCCCGTTTAATTTTAAGTTTTGGTATGGCCGGTAATAATGTTATGATTCCAGCACTCTGGTCAGAGAAGATCTTATGGCAAGGACTGGAGCACTGGAACGGAATGCTGGGGAAGGGAGCAGGACAGGAAAATAGCCCCTGGCGCCCTAACTCTGTTGTCTCACCCGTGTTGTCAGAAATCCCCTGCAAGACTATGGTTTCTTGAGCCCTTGGCAGCCGCGTTTGAAGGGCGGATTATGTCTGCCCAACTTCGATGCCCCCCCGGTCTTAATGAGAGACAAAGGGAAACCTGAGACAGGGTGATAACAAGAGGCCCTCTAACTAAACAACCAGGCCAGGGGCTAAGCAAACTCAAAACTATAATATGTGCGGAGAAACCGCCAGGAAACAGGACAACCAAAATATCCACTTGTCCAATTCTCCTACCCGGCACCGCCAAGTACCAGAGAGGACTTGTGGAAGCGGAACCATCCGCAAATGCTCCAAACACAAAATATAAAAGGTAAAGCGGCTGAGCCGCAACACACGGCAGAGCCGCAACTCACGAACACCACTGGATATAAAACGGTGATCAGTCAGGACTCCAGGGAACCAAACGACCTCTTGGGATGAGATGACAACTCCCGAATACCGGACTTCTGCGGACTGGAATGACCGGATACAGCAGGACTGGAAACAGACTCTCAGCAAACAAAGGCAGCATGCAGGAAGCTATTACCGGCGTCTGTGAGAAGCCCTGGGAGTGTATTTAACAAGGAGTCCTCCAATCAGCTGCTAAAGGCTGATTAGAATAAATGCCGTGCAGCTGCCTTGCTGCACGGCCAGAGAGCAGGTGAATATCTTAATTTCCTAAAGCCTAGCAACGGGGAACGCGGTCCGCCAGTGGCGTCCCCGTTGCTAGGGTCCGTGCGGCTCAGCGCGCCCGGCGTCTAGCGTTGCTAGGGAGCCGGCGGCTGTACGTGCACGGCGTCTCTAGTTGCTAGGCGCCGGGCCGCGCAGACCATCAAGCGGACCCCGGCGCCTAACAGTATGACTCCCAAAAACAACAACCGCGTCATTGGGACCAACTGCGATTTTGGCAAGTTTAGGAGCCAACCATGTTGTTGAAGAACTGTCAGGGAGAGTGCAATGTTTTGCACCAACTGGTCCCTGGATCTCACCTTTATCAGGAAATCATCCAAGTACGGGATAATTGTGACTCCTTGCTTGCGAAGGAGAACCATAATTTCCGCCATCACCCTGGTGAAAATCCTCGGAGCCGTGGACAGACCAAACGGCAATGTCTGAAATTGGTAATGACAATCCTGAATTGCAAACCTTAGGTAGCTTGAGGCAGTGGCTAAATGGGAACATGTAAGTAGGCATCCTTTATGTCTACCAAAACCATGAAATCTCCGTCCTCCGGACTGGAGATCACTGCCCTGAGAAATTCCATCTTGAAATTTAATTTCTTTAGGAAGAAATTGAGGGATTTCAGATTTAAGATTGGTCTGACTGAGCCGTCCGGCTTCGGGACCACGAAGAGGCTTGAATAAAAACCTTCTCCCTGCTGACTAAGGCCAATTTGAACAATCGGTGAGGGGGAACGTCTTGAAACCCCAGTTTGTACCCTTGGGACACTATTTGTAAAACCCACGAGTCCAGGTCCGAATGAATCCAGAACTGACTGAAGAGTTTTAGACGTGCCCCCACTGGTGTGGGCTCCTGCAAGAAAGCCCCAGTGTCATGCAGTGGATTTGGCAGAAGCAGAGGACAATCTCTGGTCCTGCGATCTTGAAGAGGCTACAGACCTCTTCCTTTTCCTTCCTCTACCTGCAAAGAAAGGGGAATCTAAACTTCTTGCATATCTATTGGGCCAAAATGACTGCGGTAGATAATGATGCGTCTTCATCCGTTGACAGGGAACATAGGGCAAGAAGGTTGACTTACCATTGAAATGAGGATGCATCTTGCTGCCTTTCCAATGAAGCAAGTTTAATTTAGTAATAGGTGAAAAACCATCCTTACAAAGGTGTTAATCAGAGACTTGGCTTTGTGGACACTTTTCAGAGAACAAATTTGTTAGCATAAAAATAAAGCCAGAAAATGAAGAGCTGTTTAATCACTCAATTGGATTTTTCTGCCAGCATATTTTTTTTCTCTGCAACCCACTGCTAAATTGTGCTTCCTAGCTGTTTTTATAAAATCACTGAATCAAATCTAACTCTGATTACATCAGAGAAGGCCAGGTACCCTACACCATAACAGGGGGTTTGAAATTTTGACTTGTCTACTTAAAGATCACCAAAATCTGATAACAAGGTCAATTAGGTCCCTGGGTGGGATTGAACCACCAACCTTATGGTTAATAGCCGTACATACTAACTGATTGCGCCACAGAGACACTTTGCGAAAGACCATACTGACAAAGGCTAATAAGCATTCATCTAAAACGTTTCCTAGAAAAACTTTAAAAAGTCAATAATCTGGAGAGTTTTTGTAAGATGTTTCTTCCATCAACCAACGAAGAAACACATTGGTACTTTCCCATGATGAGTGAGTGCTTCAGGATCTCTTGCACTTACATGTGCAGCAGAGTACTGCAATGGAAGCATGCTGGGCCCATAACCCAGAGGTAGGCAGATTGAAACTATCCTCTGCTATTTGCATTTTTTTTTGTTAATTAAAGTAATCCAAAACTGGGATTGATATTTTGGCTCTTTTATTTTTACTTAAAGTACAATAACTTTTACCATTTTAATTTGTTTTAATAGTATATTGACAGTATTGTTTTCTTTCAAAAATCCACTTCATTTTCTTTACCCTATTATTAAAATGGTAATTGACAAAAACAAACTACATTGTCACCAGAAGAGCAATACAAAATGTACAAGTGATATATTAAAATCATCTTTCCAGCTTGAATTTCAATGATGCATTGGGGCAACGATTTTGTGAGAAACATCTTCACCCTTAAATAAAGATTTTCTTAATTCCTTACCTGTGTGCTAATTAGATATCACCTTGTTTTCACATTAAACAGACTTCCACATGAGAAAGCAGCAAGGATGCAGTGGCGTTAATGTTTCCTGGTGTCAACCTGTATTATTTCAGTAGACATTGAAATGAGGATGCATCTTGCTGCCTTTCCAATGAAGCAAGTTTAATTTAGTAATAGGTGAAAAACCATCCTTACAAAGGTGTTAATCAGAGACTTGGCTTTGTGGACACTTTTCAGAGAACAAATTTGTTAGCATAAAAATAAAGCCAGAAAATAAAGAGCTGTTTAATCACTCAATTGGATTTTTCTGCCAGCATATTTTTTTTCTCTGCAAACCACTGCTAAATTGTGCTTCCTAGCTGTTTTTATAAAATCACTGAATCAAATCTAACTCTGATTACATCAGAGAAGGCCAGGTACCCTACACCATAACAGGGGGTTTAAAATTTTGACTTGTCTACTTAAAGATCACCAAAATCTGATAACAAGGTCAATTAGGTCCCTGGGTGGGATTGAACCACCAACCTTTTGGTTAATAGCCGTACATACTAACTGATTGCGCCACAGAGACACTTTGCAAAAGTACATACTGACAAAGGCTAATAAGCATTCATCTAAAACGTTTCCTAGAAAAACTTTAAAAAGTCAATAATCTGGAGAGTTTTTGTAAGATGTTTCTTCCATCAACCAACGAAGAAACACATTGGTACTTTCCCATGATGAGTGAGTGCTTCAGGATCTCTTGCACTTACATGTGCAGCAGAGTACAGCAATGGAAGCATGCTGGGCCCATAACCCAGAGGTAGGCAGATTGAAACTATCCTCTGCTATATGCATTTTTTTGTTTGTTAATTAAAGTAATCCAAAACTGGGATTGATATTTTGGCTCTTTTATTTTTACTTAAAGTACAACAACTTTTACCATTTTAATTTATTTTAATAGTATATTGACAGTATTGTTTTCTTTCAAAAATCCACTTCATTTTCTTTACCCTATTATTAAAATGGTAATTGACAAAAACAAACTACATTGTCACCAGAAGAGCAATACAAAATGTACAAGTGATATATTAAAATCATATTTCCAGCTTGAATTTCAATGATGCATTGGGGCAACGATTTTGTGAGAAACATCTTCACCCTTAAATAAAGATTTTCTTAATTCCTTACCCGTGTGCTAATTAGATATCACCTTGTTTTCATATTAAACAGACTTCCACATGAGAAAGCAGCAAGGATGCAGTGGCGTTAATGTTTCCTGGTGTCAACTTGTATTATTTCAGTAGACATTGAAATGAGGATGCATCTTGCTGCCTTTCCAATGAAGCAAGTTTAATTTAGTAATAGGTGAAAAACCATCCTTACAAAGGTGTTAATCAGAGACTTGGCTTTGTGGACACTTTTCAGAGAACAAATTTGTTAGCATAAAAATAAAGCCAGAAAATGAAGAGCTGTTTAATCACTCAATTGGATTTTTCTGCCAGCATATTTTTTTTCTCTGCAACCCACTGCTAAATTGTGCTTCCTAGCTGTTTTTATAAAATCACTGAATCAAATCTAACTCTGATTACATCAGAGAAGGCCAGGTACCCTACACCGTAACAGGGGGTTTGAAATTTTGACTTGTCTACTTAAAGATCACCAAAATCTGATAACAAGGGAAATTAGGTCCCTGGGTGGGATTGAACCACCAACCTTATGGTAAAAAGCCGTACATACTAACTGATTGCGCCACAGAGACACTTTGCAAAAGTCCTTACTGACAAAGGCTAATAAGCATTCATCTAAAACGTTTCCTAGAAAAACTTTAAAAAGTCAATAATCTGGAGAGTTTTTGTAAGATGTTTCTTCCATCAACCAATGAAGAAACACATTGGTACTTTCCCATGATGAGTGAGTGCTTCAGGATCTCTTGCACTTACATGTGCAGCAGAGTACTGCAATGGAAGCATGCTGGGCCCATAACCCAGAGGTAGGCAGATTGAAACTATCCTCTGCTATATGCATTTTTTTTTGTTAATTAAAGTAATCCAAAACTGGGACTGATATTTTGTCTTTTATTTTTACTTAAAGTACAATAACTTTTACCATTTTAATTTGTTTTAATAGTATATTGACAGTATTGTTTTCTTTCAAAAATCCACTTCATTTTCTTTACCCTATTATTAAAATGGTAATTGACAAAAACAAACTACATTGTCACCAGAAGAGCAATACAAAATGTACAAGTGATATTTTAAAATCATCTTTCCAGCTTGAATTTCAATGATGCATTGGGGCAACGATTTTGTGAGAAAACATCTTCACCCTTAAATAAAGATTTTCTTAATTCCTTACCTGTGTGCTAATTAGATATCACCTTGTTTTCACATTAAACAGACTTCCACATGAGAAAGCAGCAAGGATGCAGTGGCGTTAATGTTTCCTGGTGTCAACCTGTATTATTTCAGTAGACATTGAAATGAGGATACATCTTGCTGCCTTTCCAATGAAGCAAGTTTAATTTAGTAATAGGTGAAAAACCATCCCTACAAAGGTGTTAATCAGAGACTTGGCTTTGTGGACACTTTTCAGAGAACAAATTTGTTAGCATAAAAATAAAGCCAGAAAATGAAGAGCTGTTGAATCACGCAATTTGATTTTTTTGCCAGCATATTTCTTTTTCTCTGCAACCCACTGCTAAATTGTGCTTCCTAGCTGTTTTTATAAAATCACTGAATCAAATCTAACTCTGATTACATCAGAGAAGGCCAGGTACCCTACACCATAACAGGGGGTATGAAATTTGACTTGTCTACTTAAAGATCACCAAAATCTGATAACAAGGTCAATTACGTCCCTGGGTGGGATTGAACCACCAACCTTTTGGTTAATAGCCGTACACACTAACTGATTGCGCCACAGAGACACTTTTCAAAAGTGCATACTGACAAATGCTAATAAGCATTCATCTAAAACGTTTCCTAGAAAAACTTAAAAAAGTCAATAATCTGGAGCGTTTTTGTAAGATGTTTCTTCTATCAACCAACGAAGAAACACATTGGTACTTTCCCATGATGAATGAGTGATTCAGGATCTCTTGCACTTACATGTGCAGCAGAGTACAGCAATGGAAGCATGCTGGGCCCATAACCCAGAGGTAGGCAGATTGAAACTATCCTCTGCTATATGCATTTTTTTTTTGTTAATTAAAGTAATCCAAAACTGGGATTGATATTTTGGCTCTTTTATTTTTACTTAAAGTACAATAACTTTTACCATTTTAATTTGTTTTAATAGTATATTGACAGTATTGTTTTCTTTCAAAAATCCACTTCATTTTCTTTACCCTATTATTAAAATGGTAATTGACAAAAACAAACTACATTGTCACCAGAAGAGCAATACAAAATGTACAAGTGATATATTAAAATCATCTTTCCAGCTTGAATTTCAATGATGCATTGGGTCAACAAATTTGTGAGAAACATCTTCACCCTTAAATAAAGATTTTCTTAATTCCTTACCTGTGTGCTAATTAGATATCACCTTGTTTTCACATTAAACAGACTTCCACATGAGAAAGCAGCAAGGAAGCAGTGGCGTTAATGTTTCCTGGTATCAACTTGTATTATTTCAGTAGACATTGAAATGAGGATGCATCTTGCTGCCTTTCCAATGAAGCAAGTTTAATTTAGTAATAGGTGAAAAACCATCCTTACAAAGGTGTTAATCAGAGACTTGGCTTTGTGGACACTTTTCAGAGAACAAATTTGTTAGCATAAAAATAAAGCCAGAAAATGAAGAGCTGTTTAATCACTGGATTGGATTTTTCTGCCAGCATATTTTTTTTCTCTGCAACCCACTGCTAAATTGTGCTTCCTAGCTGTTTTTTTATAAAATCACTGAATAAAATCTAACTCTGATTACATCAGAGAAGGCCATGTACCCTACACCATAAGAGGGGGTTTGAAATTTTGACTTGTCTACTTAAATATCACCAAAATCTGATCACAAGTTTAATTACGTCCCTAGGTGGGATTGAACCACCAACCTTTCGGTTAATAGCCAAACACACTAACCGATTGCGCCACAGAGACACTTTGCAAAAAGTGCATACTGACAAAGGCTAATAAGCATACATCTAGAACGTTTCCTAGAAAAACATTAAAAAATCAATAATCTGGAGAGTTTTTGTAAGATGTTTCTTCTATCAACCAACGAAGAAACACATTGGTACTTTCCCATGATGAGTGAGTGCTTCAGGATCTCTTGCACTTACATGTGCAGCAGAGTACAGCAATGGAAGCATGCTGGGCCCATAACCCAGAGGTAGGCAGATTGAAACTATCCTCTGCTATATGCATTTTTTTTGTTAATTAAAGTAATCCAAAACTGGGATTGATATTTTGGCTCTTTTATTTTTACTTAAAGTACAATAACTTTTACCATTTTAATTTGTTTTAATAGTATATTGACAGTATTGTTTTCTTTCAAAAATCCACTTCATTTTCTTTACCCTATTATTAAAATGGTAATTGACAAAAACAAACTACATTGTCACCAGAAGAGCAATACAAAATGTACAAGTGATATATTAAAATCATCTTTCCAGCTTGAATTTCAATGATGCATTGGGGCAACGATTTTGTGAGAAACATCTTCACCCTTAAATAAAGATTTTCTTAATTCCTTACCTGTGTGCTAATTAGATATCACCTTGTTTTCACATTAAACAGACTTCCACATGAGAAAGCAGCAAGGATGCAGTGGCGTTAATGTTTCCTGGTGTCAACCTGTATTATTTCAGTAGACATTGAAATGAGGATGCATCTTGCTGCCTTTCCAATGAAGCAAGTTTAATTTAGTAATAGGTGAAAAACCATCCTTACAAAGGTGTTAATCAGAGACTTGGCTTTGTGGACACTTTTCAGAGAACAAATTTGTTAGCATAAAAATAAAGCCAGAAAATAAAGAGCTGTTTAATCACTCAATTGGATTTTTCTGCCAGCATATTTTTTTTCTCTGCAAACCACTGCTAAATTGTGCTTCCTAGCTGTTTTTATAAAATCACTGAATCAAATCTAACTCTGATTACATCAGAGAAGGCCAGGTACCCTACACCATAACAGGGGGTTTGAAATTTTGACTTGTCTACTTAAAGATCACCAAAATCTGATAACAAGGTCAATTAGGTCCCTGGGTGGGATTGAACCACCAACCTTTTGGTTAATAGCCGTACATACTAACTGATTGCGCCACAGAGACACTTTGCAAAAGTCCTTACTGACAAAGGCTAATAAGCATTCATCTAAAACGTTTCCTAGAAAAACTTTAAAAAGTCAATAATCTGGAGAGTTTTTGTAAGATGTTTCTTCCATCAACCAACGAAGAAACACATTGGTACTTTCCCATGATGAGTGAGTGCTTCAGGATCTCTTGCACTTACATGTGCAGCAGAGTACTGCAATGGAAGCATGCTGGACCCATAACCCAGAGGTAGGCAGATTGAAACTATCCTTTGCTATATGCATTTTTTTTGTTAATTTAAGTAATCAAAACTGGGATTGATATTTTTGCTCTTTTATTTTTACTTAAAGTACAATAACTTTTACCATTTTAATTTGTTTTAATAGTATATTGACAGTATAGTTTTCTTTCAAAAATCCACTTAATTTTCTTTACCCTGTTATTAAAATGGTAATTGAAAAAAAAACTACATTGTCACCAGAAGAGCAATACAAAATGTACAAGTGATATATTAAAATCATCTTTCCAGCTTGAATTTCAATGATGCATTGGGGCAACAATTTTGTGAGAAACATCTTCACCCTTAAATAAAGATTTTCGGAATTCCTTACCTGTGTGCTAATTAGATATCACCTTGTTTTCACATTAAACAGACTTCCACATGAGAAAGCAGCAAGGATGCAGTGGCGTTAATGTTTCCTGGTGTCAACCTGTATTATTTCAGTAGACATTGAAATGAGGATGCATCTTGCTGCCTTTCCAATGAAGCAAGTATAATTTAGTAATAGGTGAAAAACCATCCTTACAAAGGTGTTAATCAGAGACTTGGCTTTGTGGACACTTTTCAGAGAACAAATTTGTTAGCATAAAAATAAAGCCAGAAAATGAAGAGCTGTTTAATCACTCAATTGGATTTTTCTGCCAGCATATTTTTTTTCTCTGCAAACCACTGCTAAATTGTGCTTCCTAGCTGTTTTTATAAAATCAATGAATCAAATCTAACTCTGATTACATCAGAGAAGGCCAGGTACCCTACACCATAAGAGGCGGTTTGAAATTTTGACTTGTCTACTTAAAGATCACCAAAATCTGATAACAAGATCAATTACATCCCTGGGTGGGATTGAACCACCAACCTTTTAGTTAACAGCCGTACACACTAACTGATTGCGCCACAGAGACACTTTGCGAAAGTGCATACTGACAAAGGCTAATAAGCATTCATCTAAAACGTTTCCTAGAAAAACTTTAAAAAGTCAATAATCTGGAGAGTTTTATAAGATGTGTTGAATACTGTGACAGAGGCAACCTGCTGAAGGCCTAACAGTTATGTGTGTGCACTATGGGATAGTACGTATATTATGTATACATCCAATAAGCAAAGGGTTCTCATATTCACTAGTATAATATGAAAGCATAACAGAATCCATTTTGATTCTAGCTAGATGATATAGCAAATTCATCTTGAACTTTTTACACACCCTGAGAGAAAAACAACTTTGTTGGCTAAGTATTGTTTCCACATACGCACTTTCTAAAAGCTCATAGAGACCAGATGTAATTCCTAATATGGACACAGTTGAAGCTCACGAGTATCTTTTTAGTATTCTTGACAATTGTCCCAATATTGCATAACTCTATTGCCTAACATTGTATTCCTGGGGTATGAAATCATATGGGAGGAATATACAAAAGGGGTGTAACTGTGTATTATATAAAACTCATTGTTGATACGTGTATGTTGTTGTTAAATGATTTGACACAGGACGAGAGAATGCTACTTCTCCCCTGTATACGGGCGTGGCCCTTTGAATAAATAATAATTGATTTTTATAAATCCATTTTCAATTCATTCTTTTACCTAACAACCCAAACAGCAACAAGATGGTTAATTTAGTTAATCCAAGAGAATTCAACAGATGGGGGCTATGTCCTTGGAACTATAGATCTCGATCTCTTCATCAAATTCTCAAAGGGGTGTGCCAGCCAGCCAGCAGCTGATGATGGAAGGAACATCCCAAGTCATAACAGCACTGGTAAGTATAGAATACCATGGTATGTGCTGTATTCCAGTACATGCTGTTTCTATACCTGCCAGCTGTCTGTGTGATTGTATTTTTTATAATATGAGAATGAGAAGTGGAGAGATTGAAAAAAAACTAGTAAAATAACTCAGGGACCTGTTTGTTGTTGCTTGTTTGTAAAATGAATACCAAAATTATGTCCAAATCGGTTGAAGGACCAAGTAACTCGGAAATGATGATTGACAGATGCTGTTGCATGTAAATAAGAATACCAAAATTAATTCAAAGATTTGAGCAAAGAAACAGTGACCTGTGTTTTTCACTCTATGAATGATTGCATGAATAAGTGCTTTGGACCAAGAGCCAAATAAAGTAAAAAGCACATAGATCACCTCCACTTGTTAGTCAGCTACACGTGTATAAGAAGGGTACATTAGAAAAAAATAGAGTGAACAACCCGAGGTTATAGGGATTATATGTAACTGAGTGTAAGTATATATTGCAATACTGAGCTGCTAAGAGCTGCTGGTTGTTTTAAGCATAACCTAAGCATGTTGCTTTGTGATTGTAGTTGTGATAAGAGGATCTACTGCAGCTTCCCAGTTGACAGACGTGTCGCGTGTGTGAAAAATTGCAGGGATTGCGAATTTTTCCAGCGTATGGGAAGGGCAGGGAGGATTAACCCTAAGTGTGCATATCATGTATGGAAGAAATATTCCATAGAAGCACAAATTTTGTATAGTACTGTGACAAAGGGTACAGTATATGTTTTGCATTTAAATCATGCTGTATAATATTGGCCTGATCAACCAATACTAAGCGTATTTTGAAATCGGCAAAACTGTTGAAATCTGCAAGAAATTGAAGTTTGCAAACTGTATTTAAATTTGTGTGTTATGGTTTTGTGTGTGGGACATAATGTTCAGTTAAGTATATTCTCAGATCTGTGTCTAATGGAAACCTTCTGTCTGTGATTGGCATGGTTACAAGTTTTGAAATAATAAGGTTTGTGGTACCGAAACCGGACGGTTCGGTGAGACCCATTTTAAATTTTAAATCTTTGAACACGTATATAAAACGGTTCAAGTTCAAGATGGAATCGCTCAGGGCGGTTATCTCAAGCCTGGAGGAAGGGGATTACATGGTATCACTGGACATCAAGGATGCTTACCTGCATGTCCCCATTTACTCTCCTCACCAGGAGTACCTCAGATTTGTGGTACAGGACTGTCATTACCAATTCCAGACGCTGCCGTTTGGTCTGTCCACGGCACCGAGGGTGTTTACCAAGGTAATGGCCGAGATGATGATACTCCTGCGAAAAAAGGGAGTTATAATTATCCCGTACTTGGACGATCTCCAGATAAAGGCGAGGTCCAAGGAACAGTTGTTGATCGGAGTAGCACTAGAATTAAAATTTTAAAGCCTCCTGTTAGGCCATCATCTACACGACATAGCCCTGAATTTTCCAATGCGCAGCTCTTTGCAAAAGAGAGATATTGGCAAGGAAAAGCTGTCTTGTACCTTTGCATTTTTCTCCCAAACGAAGGACACTAGAAAGAAAATTTTAAAGCCTCCTGTTAGGCCATCATCTACACGACATAGCCCTGAATTTTCCAATGCGCAGCTCTTTGCAAAAGAGAGATATTGGCAAGGAAAAGCTGTCTTGTACCATTGCATTTTTCTCCCAAACGAAGGACACTAGAAAGAAAATTTTAAAGCCTCCTGTTACGCCATCATCTACACGACATAGCCCTGAATTTTCCAATGCGCAGCTCTTTGCAAAAGAGAGATATTGGCAAGGAAAAGCTGTCTTGTACCTTTGCATTTTTCTCCCAAACGAAGGTCACTAGAAAGAAAATTTTAAAGCCTCCTGTTAGGCCATCATCTACACGACATAGCCCTGAATTTTCCAATGCGCAGCTCTTTGCAAAAGAGAGATATTGGCAAGGAAAAGCTGTCTTGTACCTTTGCATTTTTCTCCCAAACGAAGGTCACTAGAAAGAAATTTTTAAAGCCTCCTGTTAGGCCATCATCTACACGACATAGCCCTGAATTTTCCAATACGTAGCTCTTTGCAAAAGAGAGATATTGGCAAGGAAAAGCTGTCTTGTACCTTTGCATTTTTCTCCCAAACGAAGGACACTAGAAAGAAAATTTTAAAGCCTCCTGTTAGGCCATCATCTACACGACATAGCCCTGAATTTTCCAATGCGCAGCTCTTTGCAAAAGAGAGATATTGGCAAGGAAAAGCTGTCTTGTACCTTTGCATTTTTCTCCCAAACGAAGGACACTAGAAAGAAAATTTTAAAGCCTCCTGTTAGGCCATCATCTACACGACATAGCCCTGAATTTTCCAATGCGCAGCTCTTTGCAAAATAGAGATATTGGCAAGGTAAAGCTGTCTTGTACCTTTGCATTTTTTTCCCAAACGAAGGACACTAGAATTAAAATTTTAAAGCCTCCTGTTAGGCCATCATCTACACGACATAGCCCTGAATTTTCCAATGCGCAGCTCTTTGCAAAAGAGAGATATTGGCAAGGAAAAGCTGTCTTGTACCTTTGCATTTTTCTCCCAAACGAAGGACACTAGAAAGATAATTTTAAAGCCTCCTGTTAGGCCATCATCTACACGACATGGCCCTGAATTTTCCAATGCGCAGCTCTTTGCAAAAGAGAGATATTGGCAAGGAAAAGCTGTCTTGTACCTTTGCATTTTTCTCCCAAACGAAGGACACTAGAATTAAAATTTTAAAGCCTCCTATTAGTGCTTCATCTAAACGGCATAGCCCTGAATTTTCCAATGCGTAGCTCTTTGCAATAGAGAGATATTGGCAAGGAAAAGCTGTCTTGTACCTTTGCATTTTTCTCCCAAACGAAGGACACTAGAATTAAAATTTTAAAGCCTCCTGTTAGGCCATCATCTACACGACATAGCCCTGAATTTTCCAATGCGCAGCTCTTTGCAAAAGAGAGATATTGGCAAGGAAAAGCTGTCTTGTACCTTTGCATTTTTCTCCCAAACGAAGGACACTAGAAAGAAAATTTTAAAGCCTCCTGTTAGGCCATCATCTACACGACATAGCCTTGAATTTTCCAATGCGCAGCTCTTTGCAAAAGAGAGATATTGGCAAGGAAAAGCTGTCTTGTACCATTGCATTTTTCTCCCAAACGAAGGACACTAGAAAGAAAATTTTAAAGCCTCCTGTTAGGCCATCATCTGCACGACATAGCCCTGAATTTTCCAATGCGCAGCTCTTTGCAAAAGAGAGATATTGGCAAGGAAAAGCTGTCTTGTACCTTTGCATTTTTCTCCCAAACGAAGGTCACTAGAAAGAAAATTTTAAAGCCTCCTGTTAGGCCATCATCTACACGACATAGCCCTGAATTTTCCAATGCGCAGCTCTTTGCAAAAGAGAGACATTGGCAAGGAAAAGCTGTCTTGTACCTTTGCATTTTTCTCCCAAACGAAGGTCACTAGAAAGAAAATTTTAAAGCCTCCTGTTAGGCCATCATCTACACGACATAGCCCTGAATTTTCCAATGCGCAGCTCTTTGCAAAAGAGAGATATTGGCAAGGAAAAGCTGTCTTGTACCTTTGCATTTTTCTCCCAAACGAAGGACACTAGAAAGAAAATGTTAAAGCCTCCTGTTAGGCCATCATCTACACGACATAGCCCTGAATTTTCCAATGCGTAGCTCTTTGCAAAAGAGAGATATTGGCAAGGAAAAGCTGTCTTGTACCATTGCATTTTTCTCCCAAACGAAGGACACTAGAAAGAAAATGTTAAAGCCTCCTGTTAGTGCTTCATCTACACGGTATAGCCCTGAATTTTCCAATGCGCAGCTCTTTGCAAAAGAGAGATATTGGCAAGGAAAAGCTGTCTTGTACCTTTGCATTTTTCTCCCAAACGAAGGACACTAGAATGAAAATTTTAAAGCCTCCTGTTAGTGCTTCAGCTACACGGCATAGCCCTGAATTTTCTAATGCGTAGCTCTTTGCAAAAGAGAGATATTGGCAAGGAAAAGCTGTCTTGTACCTTTGCATTTTTCTCCCAAACGAAGGACACTAGAAAGAAAATTTTAAAGCCTCCTGTTAGGCCATCATCTATACGACATAGCCCTGAATTTTCCAATGCGTAGCTCTTTGCAAAAGAGAGATATTGGCAAGGAAAAGCTGTCTTGTACCTTTGCATTTTTCTCCCAAACGAAGGACACTAGAAAGAAAATTTTAAAGCCTCCTGTTAGGCCATCATCTACACGGCATAGCCCTGAATTTTCCAATGCGCAGCTCTTTGCAAAAGAGAGATATTGGCAAGGAAAAGCTGTCTTTACCTTTGCATTTTTCTCCCAAACGAAGGTCACTAGAAAGAATTTTTTAAAGCCTCCTGTTAGTGCTTCAGCTACACGGCATAGCCCTGAATTTTCTAATGCGTAGCTCTTTGCAAAAGAGAGATATTGGCAAGGAAAAGCTGTCTAGTACCTTTGCATTTTTCTCCCAAACGAAGGACACTAGAAAGAAAATTTTAAAGCCTCCTGTTAGGCCATCATCTATATGACATAGCCCTGAATTTTCCAATGCGTAGCTCTTTGCAAAAGAGAGATATTGGCAAGGAAAAGCTGTCTTGTACCTTTGCATTTTTCTCCCAAACGAAGGACACTAGAAAGAAAATTTGAAAGCCTCCTGTTAGGCCATCATCTACACAGCATAGCCCTGAATTTTCCAATGCGCAGCTCTTTGCAAAAGAGAGATATTGGCAAGGAAAAGCTGTCTTTACCTTTGCATTTTTCTCCCAAACGAAGGACACTAGAAAGATAATTTTAAAGCCTCCTGTTAGGCCATCATCTACACGACATAGCCCTGAATTTTCCAATGCGTAGCTCTTTGCAAAAGAGAGATATTGGCAAGGAAAAGCTGTCTTGTACCTTTGCATTTTTCTCCCAAACGAAGGACACTAGAATTAAAATTTTAAAGCCTCCTGTTAGTGCTTCATCTAAACGGCATAGCCCTGAATTTTCCAATGCGTAGCTCTTTGCAATAGAGAGATATTGGCAAGGAAAAGCTGTCTTGTACCTTTGCATTTTTCTCCCAAACGAAGGACACTAGAATTAAAATTTTAAAGCCTCCTGTTAGGCCATCATCTACACGACATAGCCCTGAATTTTCCAATGCGCAGCTCTTTGCAAAAGAGAGATATTGGCAAGGAAAAGCTGTCTTGTACCTTTGCATTTTTCTCCCAAACGAAGGACACTAGAAAGAAAATTTTAAAGCCTCCTGTTAGGCCATCATCTACACGACATAGCCCTGAATTTTCCAATGCGCAGCTCTTTGCAAAAGAGAGATATTGTCAAGGAAAAGCTGTCTTGTACCATTGCATTTTTCTCCCAAACGAAGGACACTAGAAAGAAAATTTTAAAGCCTCCTGTTAGGCCATCATCTACACGACATAGCCCTGAATTTTCCAATGCGCAGCTCTTTGCAAAAGAGAGATATTGGCAAGGAAAAGCTGTCTTATACCTTTGCATTTTTCTCCCAAACGAAGGTCACTAGAAAGAAAATTTTAAAGCCTCCTGTTAGGCCATCATCTACACGACATAGCCCTGAATTTTCCAATGCGCAGCTCTTTGCAAAAGAGAGATATTGGCAAGGAAAAGCTGTCTTGTACCTTTGCATTTTTCTCCCAAACGAAGGTCACTAGAAAGAAAATTTTAAAGCCTCCTGTTAGGCCATCATCTACACGACATAGCCCTGAATTTTCCAATGCGCAGCTCTTTGCAAAAGAGGGATATTGGCAAGGAAAAGCTGTCTTGTACCTTTGCATTTTTCTCCCAAACGAAGGACACTAGAAAGAAAATGTTAAAGCCTCCTGTTAGGCCATCATCTACACGACATAGCCCTGAATTTTCCAATGCGTAGCTCTTTGCAAAAGAGAGATATTGGCAAGGAAAAGCTGTCTTGTACCATTGCATTTTTCTCCCAAACGAAGGACACTAGAAAGAAAATTTTAAAGCCTCCTGTTAGTGCTTCATCTACACGGTATAGCCCTGAATTTTCCAATGCGCAGCTCTTTGCAAAAGAGAGATATTGGCAAGGAAAAGCTGTCTTGTACCTTTGCATTTTTCTCCCAAACGAAGGACACTAGAATGAAAATTTTAAAGCCTCCTGTTAGTGCTTCAGCTACACGGCATAGCCCTGAATTTTCTAATGCGTAGCTCTTTGCAAAAGAGAGATATTGGCAAGGAAAAGCTGTCTTGTACCTTTGCATTTTTCTCCCAAACGAAGGACACTAGAAAGAAAATTTTAAAGCCTCCTGTTAGGCCATCATCTATACGACATAGCCCTGAATTTTCCAATGCGTAGCTCTTTGCAAAAGAGAGATATTGGCAAGGAAAAGCTGTCTTGTACCTTTGCATTTTTCTCCCAAACGAAGGACACTAGAAAGAAAATTTTAAAGCCTACTGTTAGGCCATCATCTACTAGACATAGCCCTGAATTTTCCAATGCGTAGCTCTTTGCAAAAGAGAGATATTGGCAAGGAAAAGCTGTCTTGTACCTTGCATTTTTCTCCCAAACGAAGGACACTAGAAAGAAAATTTGAAAGCCTACTGTTAGGCCATCATCTACAAGACATAGCCCTGAATTTTCCAATGCGTAGCTCTTTGCAAAAGAGAGATATTGGCAAGGAAAAGCTGTCTTGTACCTTTGCATTTTTCTCCCAAACGAAGGACACTAGAAAGATAATTTTAAAGCCTCCTGTTAGGCCATCATCTACACGACATAGCCCTGAATTTTCCAATGCGCAGCTCTTTGCAAAAGAGAGATATTGGCAAGGAAAAGCTGTCTTGTACCTTTGCATTTTTCTCCCAAACGTAGGACACTAGAAAGAAAATTTTAAAGCCTCCTGTTAGGCCATCATCTACACGGCATAGCCCTGAATTTTCCAATGCGCAGCTCTTTGCAAAAGAGAGATATTGGCAAGGAAAAGCTGTCTTTACCTTTGCATTTTTCTCCCAAACGAAGGGCACTAGAAAGATAATTTTAAAGCCTCCTGTTAGGCCATCATCTACACGACATAGCCCTGAATTTTCCAATGCGTAGCTCTTTGCAAAAGAGAGATATTGGCAAGGAAAAGCTGTCTTGTACCTTTGCATTTTTCTCCCAAACGAAGGGCACTAGAAAGATAATTTTAAAGCCTCCTGTTAGGCCGTCATCTACACGACATAGCCCTGAATTTTCCAATGCGCAGCTCTTTGCAAAAGAGAGATATTGGCAAGGAAAAGCTGTCTTGTACCTTTGCATTTTTCTCCCAAACGAAGGACACTAGAAAGATAATTTTAAAGCCTCCTGTTAGTGCTTCATCTACACGGCATAGCCCTGAATTTTCCAATGCGTAGCTCTTTGCAATAGAGAGATATTGGCAAGGAAAAGCTGTCTTGTACCTTTGCATTTTTCTCCCAAACGAAGGACACTAGAAAGATAATTTTAAAGCCTCCTGTTAGTGCTTCCTCTACACGGCATAGCCCTGAATTTTCCAATGCGTAGCTCTTTGCAATAGAGAGATATTGGCAAGGAAAAGCTGTCTTGTACCTTTGCATTTTTCTCCCAAACGAAGGATACTAGAAAGATAATTTTAAAGCCTCCTGTTAGTGCTTCATCTACACGGCATAGCCCTGAATTTTCCAATGCGTAGCTCTTTGCAAAAGAGAGATATTGGCAAGGAAAAGCTGTCTTGTACCTTTGCATTTTTCTCCCAAACGAAGGACACTAGAAAGATAATTTTAAAGCCTCCTGTTAGGCCATCATCTACACGACATAGCCCTGAATTTTCCAATGCGCAGCTCTTTGCAAAAGAGAGATATTGGCAAGGAAAAGCTGTCTTGTACCTTTGCATTTTTCTCCCAAACGAAGGACACTAGAAAGAAAATTTTAAAGCCTCCTGTTAGGCCATCATCTATATGACATAGCCCTGAATTTTCCAATGCGTAGCTCTTTGCAAAAGAGAGATATTGGCAAGGAAAAGCTGTCTTGTACCTTTGCATTTTTCTCCCAAACGAAGGACACTAGAAAGAAAATTTGAAAGCCTCCTGTTAGGCCATCATCTACACGGCATAGCCCTGAATTTTCCAATGCGCAGCTCTTTGCAAAAGAGAGATATTGGCAAGGAAAAGCTGTCTTTACCTTTGCATTTTTCTCCCAAACGAAGGACACTAGAAAGATAATTTTAAAGCCTCCTGTTAGGCCATCATCTACACGACATAGCCCTGAATTTTCCAATGCGTAGCTCTTTGCAAAAGAGAGATATTGGCAAGGAAAAGCTGTCTTGTACCTTTGCATTTTTCTCCCAAACGAAGGACACTAGAATTAAAATTTTAAAGCCTCCTGTTAGTGCTTCATCTAAACGGCATAGCCCTGAATTTTCCAATGCGTAGCTCTTTGCAATAGAGAGATATTGGCAAGGAAAAGCTGTCTTGTACCTTTGCATTTTTCTCCCAAACGAAGGACACTAGAATTAAAATTTTAAAGCCTCCTGTTAGGCCATCATCTACACGACATAGCCCTGAATTTTCCAATGCGCAGCTCTTTGCAAAAGAGAGATATTGGCAAGGAAAAGCTGTCTTGTACCTTTGCATTTTTCTCCCAAACGAAGGACACTAGAAAGAAAATTTTAAAGCCTCCTGTTAGGCCATCATCTACACGACATAGCCCTGAATTTTCCAATGCGCAGCTCTTTGCAAAAGAGAGATATTGTCAAGGAAAAGCTGTCTTGTACCATTGCATTTTTCTCCCAAACGAAGGACACTAGAAAGAAAATTTTAAAGCCTCCTGTTAGGCCATCATCTACACGACATAGCCCTGAATTTTCCAATGCGCAGCTCTTTGCAAAAGAGAGATATTGGCAAGGAAAAGCTGTCTTATACCTTTGCATTTTTCTCCCAAACGAAGGTCACTAGAAAGAAAATTTTAAAGCCTCCTGTTAGGCCATCATCTACACGACATAGCCCTGAATTTTCCAATGCGCAGCTCTTTGCAAAAGAGAGATATTGGCAAGGAAAAGCTGTCTTGTACCTTTGCATTTTTCTCCCAAACGAAGGTCACTAGAAAGAAAATTTTAAAGCCTCCTGTTAGGCCATCATCTACACGACATAGCCCTGAATTTTCCAATGCGCAGCTCTTTGCAAAAGAGGGATATTGGCAAGGAAAAGCTGTCTTGTACCTTTGCATTTTTCTCCCAAACGAAGGACACTAGAAAGAAAATGTTAAAGCCTCCTGTTAGGCCATCATCTACACGACATAGCCCTGAATTTTCCAATGCGTAGCTCTTTGCAAAAGAGAGATATTGGCAAGGAAAAGCTGTCTTGTACCATTGCATTTTTCTCCCAAACGAAGGACACTAGAAAGAAAATTTTAAAGCCTCCTGTTAGTGCTTCATCTACACGGTATAGCCCTGAATTTTCCAATGCGCAGCTCTTTGCAAAAGAGAGATATTGGCAAGGAAAAGCTGTCTTGTACCTTTGCATTTTTCTCCCAAACGAAGGACACTAGAATGAAAATTTTAAAGCCTCCTGTTAGTGCTTCAGCTACACGGCATAGCCCTGAATTTTCTAATGCGTAGCTCTTTGCAAAAGAGAGATATTGGCAAGGAAAAGCTGTCTTGTACCTTTGCATTTTTCTCCCAAACGAAGGACACTAGAAAGAAAATTTTAAAGCCTCCTGTTAGGCCATCATCTATACGACATAGCCCTGAATTTTCTAATGCGTAGCTCTTTGCAAAAGAGAGATATTGGCAAGGAAAAGCTGTCTTGTACCTTTGCATTTTTCTCCCAAACGAAGGACACTAGAAAGAAAATTTTAAAGCCTACTGTTAGGCCATCATCTACTAGACATAGCCCTGAATTTTCCAATGCGTAGCTCTTTGCAAAAGAGAGATATTGGCAAGGAAAAGCTGTCTTGTACCTTGCATTTTTCTCCCAAACGAAGGACACTAGAAAGAAAATTTGAAAGCCTACTGTTAGGCCATCATCTACAAGACATAGCCCTGAATTTTCCAATGCGTAGCTCTTTGCAAAAGAGAGATATTGGCAAGGAAAAGCTGTCTTGTACCTTTGCATTTTTCTCCCAAACGAAGGACACTAGAAAGATAATTTTAAAGCCTCCTGTTAGGCCATCATCTACACGACATAGCCCTGAATTTTCCAATGCGCAGCTCTTTGCAAAAGAGAGATATTGGCAAGGAAAAGCTGTCTTGTACCTTTGCATTTTTCTCCCAAACGTAGGACACTAGAAAGAAAATTTTAAAGCCTCCTGTTAGGCCATCATCTACACGGCATAGCCCTGAATTTTCCAATGCGCAGCTCTTTGCAAAAGAGAGATATTGGCAAGGAAAAGCTGTCTTTACCTTTGCATTTTTCTCCCAAACGAAGGGCACTAGAAAGATAATTTTAAAGCCTCCTGTTAGGCCATCATCTACACGACATAGCCCTGAATTTTCCAATGCGTAGCTCTTTGCAAAAGAGAGATATTGGCAAGGAAAAGCTGTCTTGTACCTTTGCATTTTTCTCCCAAACGAAGGGCACTAGAAAGATAATTTTAAAGCCTCCTGTTAGGCCGTCATCTACACGACATAGCCCTGAATTTTCCAATGCGCAGCTCTTTGCAAAAGAGAGATATTGGCAAGGAAAAGCTGTCTTGTACCTTTGCATTTTTCTCCCAAACGAAGGACACTAGAAAGATAATTTTAAAGCCTCCTGTTAGTGCTTCATCTACACGGCATAGCCCTGAATTTTCCAATGCGTAGCTCTTTGCAATAGAGAGATATTGGCAAGGAAAAGCTGTCTTGTACCTTTGCATTTTTCTCCCAAACGAAGGACACTAGAAAGATAATTTTAAAGCCTCCTGTTAGTGCTTCCTCTACACGGCATAGCCCTGAATTTTCCAATGCGTAGCTCTTTGCAATAGAGAGATATTGGCAAGGAAAAGCTGTCTTGTACCTTTGCATTTTTCTCCCAAACGAAGGATACTAGAAAGATAATTTTAAAGCCTCCTGTTAGTGCTTCATCTACACGGCATAGCCCTGAATTTTCCAATGCGTAGCTCTTTGCAAAAGAGAGATATTGGCAAGGAAAAGCTGTCTTGTACCTTTGCATTTTTCTCCCAAACGAAGGACACTAGAAAGATAATTTTAAAGCCTCCTGTTAGGCCATCATCTACACGACATAGCCCTGAATTTTCCAATGCGCAGCTCTTTGCAAAAGAGAGATATTGGCAAGGAAAAGCTGTCTTGTACCTTTGCATTTTTCTCCCAAACGAAGGACACTAGAAAATAAGAATTTACTTACCGATAATTCTATTTCTCGGAGTCCGTAGTGGATGCTGGGGTTCCTGAAAGGACCATGGGGAATAGCGGCTCCGCAGGAGACAGGGCACAAAAGTAAAGCTTTTACAGGTCAGGTGGTGTGTACTGGCTCCTCCCCCTATGACCCTCCTCCAGACTCCAGTTAGGTACTGTGCCCGGACGAGCGTACACAATAAGGGAGGATTTTGAATCCCGGGTAAGACTCATACCAGCCACACCAATCACACCGTACAACTTGTGATCTAAACCCAGTTAACAGTATGATAACAGAGGAGCCTCTGAAAGATGGCTTCCTAAACAATAACCCGAATTAGTTAACAATAACTATGTACAAGTATTGCAGATAATCCGCACTTGGGATGGGCGCCCAGCATCCACTACGGACTCCGAGAAATAGAATTATCGGTAAGTAAATTCTTATTTTCTCTATCGTCCTAAGTGGATGCTGGGGTTCCTGAAAGGACCATGGGGATTATACCAAAGCTCCCAAACGGGCGGGAGAGTGCGGATGACTCTGCAGCACCGAATGAGAGAACTCCAGGTCCTCCTTTGCCAGGGTATCAAATTTGTAAAAATTTACAAACGTGTTCTCCCCTGACCACGTAGCTGCTCGGCAGAGTTGTAATGCCGAGACCCCTCGGGCAGCCGCCCAAGATGAGCCCACCTTCCTTGCGGAATGGGCCTTAACAGATTTAGGCTGTGGCAGGCCTGCCACAGAATGTACAAGTTGAATTTTGTTACAAATCCAACGAGCAATCGACTGCTTAGAAGCAGGTGCACCCAACTTGTTGGGTGCATACAGTATAAACAGCGAGTCAGATTTTCTGACTCCAGCCGTCCTTTAAATGTATATTTTTAAGGCTCTGACAACGTCCAACAACTTGGAGTCCTTCAAGTCGTCTGTAGCCGCAGGCACTACAATAGGCTGGTTCAGGTGAAACGCTGATACCACCTTAGGGAGAAAATGCGGACGCGTCCGCAGCTCTGCCCTATGTCGAATGGAAAATTAAATATGGGCTTTTATAAAACAAAGCCGCCAGTTCAGATACTCTCCCGGCCGAAGCCAGGGCCAGTAACATAGTCACTTTCCATGTGAGATATTTCAAATCCACATTCTTTAGTGGTTCAAACCAATTGGATTTGAGGAAATCTAAAACTACATTTAGATCCCACGGTGCCACCTTAGGCACCACAGGAGGCTGTATATGCAGTACTCCTTTGATAAAAATCTGGACCTCAGGGACTGAGGCCAATTCTTTTTGGAAGAATATTGATAGGGCCGAAATTTGAACCTTAATAGATCCCAATTTGAGACCCATAGACAATCCTGATTGCAGGAAATGTAGGAAAACGACCCAGTTGAAATTCCTCCATCGGAGCACTCCGCTGCTCGCACCACGCAACATATTTTCGCCAAATACGGCGATAATGCTTCGCGGTGACTTCCTTCCTTGCCTTTATCAAGGTAGGAATGACTTCTTCTGGAATGCCTTTTCCTTTTAGGATCTGGCATTCAAACGCCATGCCGTCAAAACGCAGCCGCGGTAAGTCTTGAAAAAGACAAGGACCCTGCTGAAGCAGGTCCCTTCTCAGAACTAGAGGCCACGGATCGTCCGTGACCATCTCTTGAAGTTCCGGGTACCAAGTCCTTCTTGGCCAATCCGGAGCCACTAGTCTTACTCCTCTTTGCCGTATAATCCTCAATACCTTTGGTATGAGAGGCAGAGGAGGAAACACATATACCGACTGGTACACCCAAGGTGTTACCAGCGCGTCCACAGCTATTGCCTGCGGATCTCTTGACCTGGCGCAATACCTGTCCAGTGTTTTGTTGAGGCGAGACGCCATCATGTCCACCATTGGTTTTACCCAACGGTTTAATAGCATGTGGAAAACTTCTGGATGAAGTCCCCACTCTCCCGGGTGAAGGTCGTGTCTGCTGAGGAAGTCTGCTTCCCAGTTGTCCACGCCCGGGATGAATACTGCTGACAGTGCTATCACGTGATTCTCCGCCCAGCGAAGGATCCTGGCAGCTTCTGCCATTGCCCTCCTGCTTCTTGTGCCGCCCTGTCTGTTTACATGGGCGACTGCCGTGATGTTGTCCGACTGGATCAACACCGGTCTTCCTTGAAGCAGAGGTTCCGCCTGGCTTAGAGCATTGTAGATTGCTCTTAGTTCCAGAATGCTTATGTGAAGAGACTTTTTCAGGCTCGACCACACTCCCTGGAAATTTCTTCCCTGTGTGACTGCTCCCCAGCCTCTCAGGCTGGCATCCGTGGTCACCAGGATCCAATCCTGCATGCCGAATCTGCGGCCCTCCAATAGATGAGCCTCCTGCAACCACCACAGAAGGGATACCCTTGTCCTCGGCGACAGGGTTATCCGCAGGTGCATCTGAAGATGCGACCCTGACCATTTGTCCAACAGATCCCTTTGCATGGAATCTGCCGAAAGGGATTGCTTCGTAAGAAGCTACCATTTTTTCCCAGGACTCTTGTGCATTGATGTACAGACACCTTTCCTGGTTTTAGGAGGTTCCTGACCAGGTCAGATAACTCCTTGGCTTTTTCTTCGGGAAGAAAAACCTTTTTCTGAACTGTGTCCAGAATCATCCCCAGGAACAGCAGACGAGTTGTCGGCATTAATTGGGATTTTGGAATATTCAGAATCCATCCGTGCTGCTTTAGCACCTCTTGAGATAGTGCTAAACCCATCTCTAGCTGTTCTCTGGACCTTGCCCTTATTAGGAGATCGTCCAAGTATGGGATAATTAATACGCCTTTTCTTCGAAGAAGAAATATTATCTCGGCCATTACCTTTGTAAAGACCCGAGGTGCCGTGGACAAACCAAACGGCAGCGTCTGAAACTGATAGTGACAGTTTTGTACAACGAACCTGAGGTACCCCTGGTGTGAGGGGTAATTGGAATGTGGAGATACGCATCCTTGATGTCCAAGGATACCATAAAGTCCCCTTCTTCCAGGTTCGCTATCACTGCTCTGAGTGACTCCATCTTGAACTTGAACTTCTTTATGTACAGGTTCAAGGACTTCAGATTTAGAATAGGCCTTACCGAGCCATCCGGCTTCGGTACCACAAAAAGAGTGGAATAATACCCCTTCCCTTGTTGTAGAAGAGGTACCTTGACTATCACCTGCTGAGAATACAGCTTGTGAATGGCTTCCAAAACCGTCTCCCTTTCTGAGGGGGACGTTGGTAAAGCAGACTTCAGGAAACGGCGAGGTGGCTCTGTCTCTAATTTCAACCTGTACCCCTGAGATATTATCTGCAGGATCCAGGGATTTACCTGCGAGTGAGCCCACTGCGCGCTGTAATTCTTGAGACGACCGCCTACCGCCCCCGAGTCCGCTTGCGAAGCCCCAGCGTCATGCTGAGGCTTTTGTAGAAGCCGGGGAGGGCTTCTGTTCCTGGGAAGGAGCTGCCTGTTGCTGTCTCTTCCCTCGTCCTCTGCCTCGTGGCAGATATGAATAGCCCTTTGCTCTCTTATTTTTAAAGGAACGAAAGGGCTGCGGTTGAAAGGTCGGTGCCTTTTTCTGTTGGGGAGTGACTTGAGGTAGAAAGGTGGATATCCCGGCCGTAGCCGTGGCCACCAAATCCGATAGACCGACCCCAAATAACTCCTCTACGCATCGCCTGTCCACTGTCGTGTCCATAAAGCTCTTCTGGCCGAAATGGACATAGCACACTTACCCGTGATGCCAGTGTGCAGATATCTCTCTGTGCATCACGCATATAAAGAAATGCATCCTTTATTTGTTCTAACGACAGTAAAATATTGTCCCTGTCCAGGGTATCAATATTTTCGATCAGGGACTCTGACCAAACTACCCCAGCACTGCACATCCAGGCAGTCGCAATAGCTGGTCGTAGTATAACACCTGCATGTGTGTATATACCTTTTTGGATATTTTCCATCCTCCTATCTGATGGATCTTTAAGTGCGGCCGTCTCAGGAGAGGGTAACGCCACTTGTTTTGATAAGCGTGTTAGCGCTTTGTCCACCCTAGGAGGTGTTTCCCAGCGCTCCCTAACCTCTGGCGGGAAAGGGTATAAAGCCAATAACTTCTTTGAAATTAGCAGTTTTTTATCGGGGCACCCCACGCTTCATCACACACGTCATTTAATTCTTCTGATTCGGTAAAAACTACTGGTAGTTTTTTCACACCCCACATAATACCCTGTTTAGTGGTACCTGTAGTATCAGCTAAATGTAACATCTCCTTTATTGCCAAAATCATATAACGTGTGGCCCTACTGGAAAATACGGTTGATTCGTCACCTTCACCACCGGAATCAGTGCCTGTGTCTGGGTCTGTGTCGACCGACTGAGGCAAGGGGCGTTTTACAGCCCCTGACGGTGTTTGAGGCGCCTGGACAGGCACTAATTGAGTGTCCGGCCGCCTCATGTCGGCAAACGACTGCTTAAGCGAGTTGACGCTATCCCGTAATTCCACAAATAAAGGCATCCATTCTGGTGTCGACCCCCTAGGAGGTGACATCCTCATATTTGGCAATTGCTCCGCCTCCACACCAATAACGTCCTCATACATGTCGACACACACGTACCGACACACAGCAGACACACAGGGAATGCTCTATACGAAGACAGGACCCACTAGCCCTTTGGGGAGACAGAGGGAGAGTCTGCCAGCACACACCAAAAAGCGCTATATATGACAGGGATAGCCTTATGATTAAGTGCTCCCTTATAGCTGCTTTTATATTAATATATTGCCATTTATTTTGCCCCCCCTCTCTGTTATACCCTGTTTCTGTAGTGCAGTGCAGGGGAGAGACCTGGGAGCCTTCCTGACCAGCGGAGCTGTGACAGAAAATGGCGCCGTGTGCTGAGGAGATAGGCCCCGCCCCTTTTTCGGCGGGCTCGTCTCCCGCTATTTAGTACATTTAGGCAGGGGTAAATATCTCCATATAGCCTCTGGGGCTATATGTGAGGTATTTTTAGCCTTTTTAAAGGTTTTCATTTGCCTCCCAGGGCGCCCCCCCCCCCAGCGCCCTGCACCCTCAGTGACTGCCGTGTGAAGTGTGCTGAGAGGAAAATGGCGCACAGCTGCAGTGCTGTGCGCTACCTTAAGAAGACTGCAGGAGTCTTCAGCCGCCGATTCTGGACCTCTTCTTGCTTCAGCATCTGTGAGGGGGCCGGCGGCGTGGCTCCGGTGACCATCCAGGCTGTACCTGTGATCGTCCCTCTGGAGCTTCATGTCCAGTAGCCAAGAAGCCAATCCATCCTGCACGCAGGTGAGTTCACTTCTTCTCCCCTCTGTCCCTCGTTGCAGTGATCCTGTTGCCAGCAGGAATCACTGTAAAATAAAAAACCTAAGCTAAACTCTCTAAGCAGCTCTTTATGAGAGCCACCTAGAATTGCACCCTTCTCGGCCGGGCACAAAAATCTAACTGGAGTCTGGAGGAGGGTCATAGGGGGAGGAGCCAGTACACACCACCTGACCTGTAAAAGCTTTACTTTTGTGCCCTGTCTCCTGCGGAGCCGCTATTCCCCATGGTCCTTTCAGGAACCCCAGCATCCACTTAGGACGATAGAGAAAGATAATTTTAAAGCCTCCTGTTAGGCCATCATCTACACGACATAGCCCTGAATTTTCCAATGCGCAGCTCTTTGCAAAAGAGAGATATTGGCAAGGAAAAGCTGTCTTGTACCTTTGCATTTTTCTCCCAAACGAAGGACACTAGAAAGAAAATTTTAAAGCCTCCTGTTAGGCCATCATCTACACGGCATAGCCCTGAATTTTCCAATGCGCAGCTCTTTGCAAAAGAGAGATATTGGCAAGGAAAAGCTGTCTTGTACCTTTGCATTTTTCTCCCATACGAAGGACACTAGAAAGAAAATTTTAAAGCCTCCTGTTATTCCATCATCTACACGACATAGCCCTGAATTTTCCAATGCGCAGCTCTTTGCAAAAGAGAGATATTGGCAAGGAAAAGCTGTCTTGTACCATTGCATTTTTCTCCCAAACGAAGGACACTAGAAAGAAAATGTTAAAGCCTCCTGTTAGGCCATCATCTACACGACATAGCCCTGAATTTTCCAATGCGTAGCTCTTTGCAAAAGAGAGATATTGGCAAGGAAAAGCTGTCTTGTACCTTTGCATTTTTCTCCCAAACGAAGGACACTAGAAAGATAATTTTAAAGCCTCCTGTTAGGCCATCATCTACACGACATAGCCCTGAATTTTCCAATGCGCAGCTCTTTGCAAAAGAGAGATATTGGCAAGGAAAAGCTGTCTTGTACCTTTGCATTTTTCTCCCAAAAGAAGGACACTAGAAAGAAAATTTTAAAGCCTACTGTTAGGCCATCATCTACAAGACATAGCCCTGAATTTTCCAATGCGTAGCTCTTTGCAAAAGAGAGATATTGGCAAGGAAAAGCTGTCTTGTACCTTTGCATTTTTCTCCCAAACGAAGGACACTAGAAAGAAAATTTTAAAGCCTACTGTTAGGCCATCATCTACAAGACATAGCCCTGAATTTTCCAATGCGTAGCTCTTTGCAAAAGAGAGATATTGGCAAGGAAAAGCTGTCTTGTACCTTTGCATTTTTCTCCCAAACGAAGGACACTAGAAAGATAATTTTAAAGCCTCCTGTTAGGCCATCATCTACACGACATAGCCCTGATTTTTACAATGCGCAGCTCTTTGCAAAAGAGAGATATTGGCAAGGAAAAGCTGTCTTGTACCTTTGCATTTTTCTCCCAAACGAAGGACACTAGAAAGATAATTTTAAAGCCTCCTGTTAGGCAATCATCTACACGACATAGCCCTGAATTTTCCAATGCACAGCTCTTTGCAAAAGAGAGATATTGGCAAGGAAAAGCTGTCTTGTACCTTTGCATTTTTCTCCCAAACGAAGGACACTAGAAAGAAAATTTTAAAGCTTCCTGTTAGGCCATCATCTACACGGCATAGCCCTGAATTTTCCAATGCGCAGCTCTTTGCAAAGGAGAGATATTGGCAAGGAAAAGCTGTCTTGTACCTTTGCATTTTTCTCCCAAACGAAGGACACTAGAATGAAAATTTTAAAGCCTCCTGATAGTGCTTCATCTACACGGTATAGCCCTGAATTTTCCAATGCGCAGCTCTTTGCAAAAGAGAGATATTGGCAAGGAAAAGCTGTCTTGTACCTTTGCATTTTTCTCCCAAACGAAGGACACTAGAAAGATAATTTTAAAGCCTACTGTTAGGCCATCATCTACACGACATAGCCCTGAATTTTCCAATGCGCAGCTCTTTGCAAAAGAAAGATATTGGCAAGGAAAAGCTGTCTTGTACCTTTGCATTTTTCTCCCAAACGAAGGACACTAGAAAGAAAATTTTAAAGCCTCCTGTTAGGCCATCATCTACACGACATAGCCCTGAATTTTCCAATGCGCAGCTCTTTGCAAAAGAGAGATATTGGCAAGGAAAAGCTGTCTTGTACCTTTGCATTTTTCTCCCAAACGAAGGTCACTAGAAAGAAAATTTTAAAGCCTCCTGTTAGGCCATCATCTACACGACATAGCCCTGAATTTTCCAATGCGCAGCTCTTTGCAAAAGAGAGATATTGGCAAGGAAAAGCTGTCTTGTACCTTTGCATTTTTCTCCCAAACGAAGGACACTAGAAAGAAAATTTTTAAGCCTCCTGTTAGGCCATCATCTACACGGCATAGCCCTGAATTTTCCAATGCGCAGCTCTTTGCAAAAGAGAGATATTGGCAAGGAAAAGCTGTCTTGTACCTTTGCATTTTTCTCCCAAACGAAGGACACTAGAAAGAAAATTTTAAAGCCTCCTGTTAGTGCTTCATCTACACGGTATAGCCCTGAATTTTCCAATGCCCAGCTCTTTGCAAAAGAGAGATATTGGCAAGGAAAAGCTGTCTTGTACCTTTGCATTTTTCTCCCAAACGAAGGACACTAGAAAGAAAATTTTAAAGCCTCCTGTTAGGCCATCATCTACACGACATAGCCCTGAATTTTCCAATGCGCAGCTCTTTGCAAAAGAGAGATATTGGCAAGGAAAAGCTGTCTTGTACCTTTGCATTTTTCTCCCAAACGAAGGACACTAGAAAGATAATTTTAAAGCCTCCTGTTAGGCCATCATCTACACGACATAGCCCTGAATTTTCCAATGCGCAGCTCTTTGCAAAAGAGAGATATTGGCAAGGAAAAGCTGTCTTGTACCTTTGCATTTTTCTCCCAAACGAAGGACACTAGAAAGATAATTTTAAAGCCTCCTGTTAGGCCATCATCTACACGACATAGCCCTGAATTTTCCAATGCGCAGCTCTTTGCAAAAGAGAGATATTGGCAAGGAAAAGCTGTCTTGTACCTTTGCATTTTTCTCCCAAACGAAGGTCACTAGAAAGAAAATTTTAAAGCCTCCTGTTAGGCCATCATCTACACGACATAGCCCTGAATTTTCCAATGCGCAGCTCTTTGCAAAAGAGAGATATTGGCAAGGAAAAGTTGTCTTGTACCTTTGCATTTTTCTCCCAAACGAAGGACACTAGAAAGAAAATTTTAAAGCCTCCTGTTAGGCCATCATCTACACGACATAGCCCTGAATTTTCCAATGCGCAGCTCTTTGCAAAAGAGAGATATTGGCAAGGAAAAGCTGTCTTGTACCTTTGCATTTTTCTCCCAAACGAAGGACACTAGAAAGAAAATGTTAAAGCCTCCTGATAGGCCATCATCTACACGACATAGCCCTGAATTTTCCAATGCGCAGCTCTTTGCAAAAGAGAGATATTGGCAAGGAAAAGCTGTCTTGTACCTTTGCATTTTTCTCCCAAACGAAGGACACTAGAAAGAAAATTTTAAAGCCTCCTGTTAGGCCATCATCTACACGACATAGCCCTGAATTTTCCAATGCGCAGCTCTTTGCAAAAGAGAGATATTGGCAAGGAAAAGCTGTCTTGTACCTTTGCATTTTTCTCCCAAACGAAGGACACTAGAAAGATAATTTTAAAGCCTCCTGTTAGGCCATCATCTACACGACATAGCCCTGAATTTTCCAATGCGCAGCTCTTTGCAAAAGAGAGATATTGGCAAGGAAAAGCTGTCTTGTACCTTTGCATTTTTCTCCCAAACGAAGGACACTAGAAAGATAATTTTAAAGCCTCCTGTTAGGCCATCATCTACACGACATAGCCCTGAATTTTCCAATGCGCAGCTCTTTGCAAAAGAGAGATATTGGCAAGGAAAAGCTGTCTTGTACCTTTGCATTTTTCTCCCAAACGAAGGTCACTAGAAAGAAAATTTTAAAGCCTCCTGTTAGGCCATCATGCTTCGTGTGTCAGGAGCATGTGAGTGTCAGGTGCGTGTGTGTGTCAGGCGCTGCGTGTGTCAGGCGCTGCGTGTGTCAGGCGCTGCGTGTGTCAGGCGCTGCGTGTGTCAGGCGCTGCCTGTGCGTTAGGCGCTGCGTGTCTGTGTGTGTCAGGCGCTGCGTGTCTGTGTGTGTCAGGCGCTGCGTGTGTGTCAGGCGCTGCCTGTGCGTGTGTGCCAGGCGCTGCCTGTGCGTGTGTGTCAGGCGCCGCGTGTCTGTCAGGCGCCGCGTGTGCGTCAGGCGCCGCGTGTGCGTCAGGCGCCGCGTGTCTATGTGCGTCAGGCGCCGCGTGTCTATGTGCGTCAGGCGCCGCGTGTGAGTGTGTGCGTGTGTGTCAGGTCCGTGTGAGTGTCAGGTGCTGCGTCTGTGTGTGCGTGTGTCAGGTGCTGCGTGTGAGTGTGTGCGCGTGTGTCAGGTCCGTGTGAGTGTCAGGTGCTGTGTGTGTGTGTGTCAGGTGCTGTGTGTGTGCGTGTGTGTCAGGTGCTGTGTGTGTGTGTGTGTGTGTGTCAGGTGCTGTGTGCGTGTGCGTCCAGCGCTGCATATGCGTATGCGTGTCAGGCGTTGCATGTCTGTGTGTGTCAGGCGCTGCGTGTCTGGGGGGGGTGGCCGGACACACAGCTGAGAGGGGGGGGGGGTGGCTGGACACACAGCAGAGAGGGGAGGGTGACCGGACACACGGCAGGGAGGGGAGGGGGTAGGGGGTGGCCGAACACAGCAGGAAGAGGGGGGAGTTGACCAGAAGAAAGCACAAACACAGTCCCCCACTACCACAAATAATGCAGTTGAGTTTCCCACATTTGGGGAAATCACAGGTGTCAGCATACCCAGAATGCAATGAATGAACCTCACCCTGGGAGAACAATCTTCATGACCATGGTATCTCCTATGCAAAATAAGTATGATTTGGGATAGGGCTGGGGAGGGCCGCTGCAGCCCTTGTAGATTCTTATAAATAAAAGTTCTTCTTTTCTTGTCAAAATTAATAGCTAAGAATAGGCTGCCTGAGGCAGCCCCCTCTTAAGTGGCCTGCTACTGAAGGCACCAACTACAAACTGAGCTCCCTGTTCATGGAAGCGAGGTTATAGAGGAGGGGGCGCTGAGCATCTTGGGAACAGTCAAAAGCTTTGAGCCTGTTGGTGCCTCAGATCAAGATCCTACTCTACACCCCAATGTGAATCCTTGTGGAGTCCAGTGTACCCCACAGAAGAAATGAATGTGTCACACCCATTGGCAGCAACATTAGAATAGCTGCTGATGGGCACAATTGAGAAAGGAAGGGGGGAAAACATTTGAATCCAGCACATATATGTAATTTGAATATGTAATTTGTACCTTCCTACTTTAAAATGTAATGGATGAACCTCACCCTGTGAGAACTATCTTCATGATCAAGAGATCTCATACGCAAGAAAAGCATGTGCTGGGATAGGGCTGTGGAGGGCGGCTGCTCGGGCACACACCCGTCAAGTTAAGGAGATTCAACTGAGGAAGCACAAGGGAACTGCAGGGAGACCACATATTTTCAGATGAACATGAGAGGGCGGAAGGCTGCCTAATACTGAAGCACCCTCAAACATCAAACCATATGCAACAACTAGTACAAGCATTCCTGGGGAAAGGTCTGCAGCAGATGGATTTGCATACGGTGATGTCATCCAAGCAATGGGCATAGTTGGCTGCAACCCTCGTCTGCATATGAAAAGAGAAAATGGTCACGCAGGGCATGGCGGCCTTTGTGGGGTTGCGCTTGGATGACCCCTAGATCGCTTTATACACCCCCATCAGTGTGGGGCTCATGTTGGCCATGCCCAAGCCCCTGAAGCATTCAAGCTGATTTCTTGCAGCAGCTGGACCCAGTAACAGCTCCAGAGTTGCTCTACAAGACAAGTAAAAGGGTGTGAGCCCTGCAGCACCACCTGTAGTTTGCATACACACATATATAGGACAGCATCTCTTATATGCCCCAGGGGCAATAAAATAGTAGCCTTATCTAGGGTATCCGTCCATGCCGCTACAGCACTACACACCCAGGCCGACGCAATTGCCGGTCTGAGTAAGGTACCTGAATGTGTATAAATGGACTTCAGGGTAATCTCCTGTTTGCGGTCAGCAGACTCTTTGAGGGTAGCCGTATCCTGGGACGGGAGGGCTACCTTCTTGGATAAGCGTGTTAATGCTTTGTCCACCCAAGGGGAGGATTCCCATCGTAACCTATCCGTTGATGGGAAAGGGGAATCCTTTTGGAAATCTGCAGGAGATTCCCAAGCTTTTTCACATAACTCGTTCAGCTCGTGTGAGGGGGGAAAGGTTACCTCAGGCTTCTTTCCCTTGTACATATGTACCCTCTTGTCAGGGATAGGGGGCTCCTCTGTGATGTGCAAAACATCTTTTATTGCCATAATCATATATCAAATGTATTTTGCCAATTTTGGCTGTAACTTTGCATCATCGTAATCGACACTGGAGTCAGAATCCGTGTCGGTATCTGTGTCAACAATCTGGATAGTGGGCGCTTATGAGACCCTGACAGTCCCTGCGACATAGGATTAGGCATTGGTTGAGACCCTGACTGTCCCAAAGCTTCTGCCTTGTCTAATCTTTTGTGCAATGAGTTTACACTAGCATTTTAAACATTCCACATATCCATCCAATCAGGTGTCGGCGGAGACACCACGTTCATTTGCTCCCGCTCCTCTCTAATATAGCCTTCTTCCTCAGACATGTCGACACACGTGTACCGACACACTACACACACAGGGAATGCTTTTTCTGAAGACAGTTTCCCCACAAGGCCCTTTGGAGAGACAGAGAGAGAGTATGCCAGCAGACAGCAAACTAGGCTGGAGAGAGACCTAAGACAAAGAAATCTGAATTATATGAAAGCCGACCAGTGGAAACACAAATTATGCAGCCAAGTTTCCCACATTTGGGGAAATCACAGGGGCAGCACACCCAGAGTGCAATGGGTGAGTCTTGCCCTGGGAGAAGCACCTTCATGATCATAGTATCTCACCTGGCAGGTAAGTAGGAGTTGGGCTAGAGCTGGGGAGGGTCGCTGCTCGGGCACCCCCCTGTCAAATGAAGGAGATCCAACTGAGGCAGCACAAGGGAACTCTCGAAAGAAGAACAAGGCTAGAGGAAGATCTGAGACAAAGAAATCTGACTTTTACCAGAGCTGACCAGAGGAAAGCACAAACACAGTCCCCCACTACCACAAATAATGCAGTCGAGTTTCCCACATTTGGGGAAATCACAGGGGTTAGCATACTCAGAATGCAATGAATGAACCTCACCCTGGGAGAACAATCTTCATGACCATGGTATCTCCTATGCAAAATAAGTATGATTTGGGATAGAGCTGGGGAGGGCCGCTGCTCAGGCACATCTCTGTCAAGTAAAGGAGATTCAACTGAGGCAGCACAAGGGAACTCTCATCTGGGGACAACAACTGCAGGGAGAACACATATTTTCAGATGAACATGGGAGGGCAGAAGGCTGCCTAATACTGAAGCACCCCCAAACAACAAACCAAATGCAACAACTAGTACAAGCATTCCTGGGGGAAGGCCTGCAGCAGATGGATTTGCATACGGTGATGTCATCCAAGCAGTGGGTCAAAGTTGGCTTCAACCCTCATCTGCATATGAAAAGAGAAAAGGGGCGTGCAGGGCATGGCGGCCTTTTGCGGCGCTTGGATGACCCCTAGTTCGCATTAAACACCTCCACCCTCCTTCGGTGTGGGGCTCATGTTGGCTATGCCCCAGCCCCTGAAGCATTCAAGCTGATTTCTTGCAGCAGCTGGGCACTGTAACAGCTCCAGAGCTGCTCTGTAAGGCAAGTAAAAGGGTGTGGGCACTGCAGCACTACCTGTAGTTCGCATTGTGCGTTGGAAGGCACAAAGTAAGCAGACAGGAGGAGAAGTCAGGATAGTGCACAAGGGTATAGAAGGGAGGGGCTCAAAAAAAAAAGAAGTGGAAACAGACAGCAAACTAGGCTGGAGAGAGACCTGAGACAAAGAGATCTGAATTATATGAAAGCAGACCAGTGGAAACACAAATTATGCAGTCAAGTGTCCCACATTTGGGGAAATCGCAGGAGCAGCACACCCAGAGTGCAATGGGTGAGCCTTGCCCTGGGAGAAGCACCTTCCTGATCATAGTATCTCACTTGGCACGTAAGTAGGAGTTGGGCTAGAGCTGGGGAGGGTCGCTGCTCGGGCACCCCCCTGTCAAGTGAAGGAGATCCAACTGAGGCAGCACAAGGGAACTCTCAAAAGAAGAACAAGGCTAGAGGAAGATCTGAGACAAAGAAATCTGACCTGTTTTTCCCAAGAGGAAACTATATTAGGAATGCAGACATATGATGGTGGCCCTGTTGGCACCACCGATAACTGACTGGGTAAATGTTTCAGTAATATCAGAGTAAGGTTGGATAAATCTGTGTCCCAGACACAGACGTAGAGAATAGATGTGATATTCATGGCTATGTTTCTTTTCCCTCAGGCCCCGCTGGGTCGCAAAAATGTTATTTTGCCCAGTTACTACACACTGATACTGACACGGATACTGATACTTATGTCGACCATAAGTTTCCTGATTAGATCCAATATTGGCAAGGAGCATTCAGTACATGATTGTGGATATTATGGACATATTAAAATCACTGAAGACCCTGCTGTTCCTGACAAAGGGGTCTATATGTATGTATATATAGATATATAATGAAAGCTGATGTAACGTTCCTCCATCTCTGTTTGAGAAAGTCTGGGCCAGCTCGACAAAATGGTTTCAAATCCCCAAAAGGATTCTGGTTGTTTATTCATTTCCCGCCGCGGACAGAATACAAATACATGTGCATGGGTGAGTAGTAGTATTCAAGAATTGGTCGAATACCTTGTCATCCGATATAGATACCCTGGAGAGATGGGATACTCCTTACGTTGTATCATATCAAGGACACTGCAGCATACTTACGTGAGACTGCAAGGGATATAGGACTCTTGAGTTCACGGGCCAATTTCATGGCAGTGTCGGATAGGAGGGCATTGTGGATTCACCAAGAGAATGCTGATGCTGACTCCAAGAAGAAAGGGAGTCTCTTCCCTATGAAGGTGAAGCCTTGTTTGGTGATATCTAATTAGCACACAGGTAAGGAATTAAGAAAATCTTTATTTAAGGGTGAAGATGTTTCTCACAAAATCGTTGCCCCAATGCATCGTTGAAATTCAAGCTGGAAAGATGATTTTAATATATCACTTGTACATTTTGTATTGCTCTTCTGGTGACAATGTAGTTTGTTTTTGTCAATTACCATTTTAATAATAGGGTAAAGAAAATTAAGTGGATTTTTGAAAGAAAACAATACTGTCAATATACTATTAAAACAAATTAAAATGGTAAAAGTTATTGTACTTTAAGTAAAAATAAAAGAGACAAAATATCAATCCCAGTTTTGGATTACTTTAATTAACAAAAAAAAATGCATATAGCAGAGGATAGTTTCAATCTGCCTACCTCTGGGTTATGGGCCCAGCATGCTTCCATTGCTGTACTCTGCTGCACATGTAAGTGCAAGAGATCCTGAAGCACTCACTCATCATGGGAAAGTACCAATGTGTTTCTTCGTTGGTTGATAGAAGAAACATCTTACAAAAACTCTCCAGATTATTGACTTTTTTAAGTTTTTCTAGGAAACGTTTTAGATGAATGCTTATTAGCATTTGTCAGTATGTACTTTTGCAAAGTGTCTCTGTGGCGCAATCAGTTAGTATGTACGGCTATTAACCAAAAGGTTAGTGGTTCAATCCCACCCAGGGACGTAATTGACCTTGTTATCAGATTTTTGTGATCTTTAAGTAGACAAGTCAAATTTCATACCCCCTGTTATTGTGTAGGGTACCTGGCCTTCTCTGATGTAATCAGAGTTAGATTTGATTCAGTGATTTTATAAAAAAAGCTAGGAAGCACAATTTAGCAGTGGGTAGCAGAGAAAAAAAATATGCTGGCAGAAAAATCCAATTGAGTGATTAAACAGCTCTTTATTTTCTGGCTTTATTTTTATGCTAACAAATTTGTTCTCTGAAAAGTGTCCACAAAGCCAAGTCTCTGATTAACACCTTTGTAAGGATGGTTTTTCACCTATTACTAAATTAAACTTGCTTCATTGGAAAGGCAGCAAGATGCATCCTCATTTCAATGTCTACTGAAATAATACAGGTTGACACCAGGAAACATTAACGCCACTGCATCCTTGCTGCTTTCTCATGTGGAAGTCTGTTTAATGTGAAAACAAGGTGATATCTAATTAGCACACAGGTAAGGAATTAAGAAAATCTTTATTTAAGGGTGAAGATGTTTCTCACAAAATCGTTGCCCCAATGCATCATTGAAATTCAAGCTGGAAAGATGATTTTAATATATCACTTGTACATTTTGTATTGCTCTTCTGGTGACAATGTAGTTTGTTTTTGTCAATTACCATTTTAATAATAGTGTAAAGAAAATTAAGTGGATTTTTGAAAGAAAACAATACTGTCAATATACTATTAAAACAAATTAAAATGGTAAAAGTTATTGTACTTTAAGTAAAAATAAAAGAGCCAAAATATCAATCCCAGTTTTGGATTACTTTAATTAACAAACAAAAAAATGCATATAGCAGAGGATAGTTTCAATCTGCCTACCTCTGGGTTATGGGCCCAGCATGCTTCCATTGCTGTACTCTGCTGCACATGTAAGTGCAAGAGATCCTGAAGCACTCACTCATCATGGGAAAGTACCAATGTGTTTCTTCGTTGGTTGATAGAAGAAACATCTTACAAAAACTCTCCAGATTATTGACTTTATTAAGTTTTTCTAGGAAACGTTTTAGATGAATGCTTATTAGCCTTTGTCAGTATGTACTTTTGCAAAGTGTTTCTGTGGCACAATCAGTTAGTGTGTACGGCTTTTAACCAAAAGGTTGGTGGTTCAATCCCACCCAGGGACGTAATTGACCTTGTCATCAGATTTTGGTGATATTTAAGTAGACAAGTCAAAATTTCAAACCCCCTCTTATTGTGTAGGGTACCTGGCCTTCTCTGATGTAATCAGAGTTAGATTTGATTCAGTGATTTTATAAAAACATCTAGGAAGCACAATTTAGCAGTGGGTTGCAGAGAAAAAGAAATATGCTTGCAAAAAAATCAAATTGCTTGATTTAACAGCTCTTAATTTTCTTGCTTAATTTTTATGCTAACAAATTTGTTCTCTGAAAAGTGTCCACAAAGCCAAGTCTCTGATTAACACCTTTGTAGGGATGGTTTTTCACCTATTACTAAATTAAACTTGCTTCATTGGAAAGGCAGCAAGATGCATCCTCATTTCAATGTCTACTGAAATAATACAGGTTGACACCAGGAAACATTAACGCCACTGCATCCTTGCTGCTTTCTCATGTGGAAGTCTGTTTAATGTGAAAACAAGGTGATATCTAATTAGCACACAGGTAAGGAATTACGAAAATCTTTATTTAAGGGTGAAGATGTTTCTCACAAAATTGTTGCCCCAATGCATCATTGAAATTCAAGCTGGAAAGATGATTTTAATATATCACTTGTACATTTTGTATTGCTCTTCTGGTGACAATGTAGTTTTTTTTGTCAATTACCATTTTAATAACAGGGTAAAGAAAATTAAGTGGATTTTTGAAAGAAAACTATACTGTCAATATACTATTAAAACAAATTAAAATGGTAAAAGTTATTGTACTTTAAGTAAAAATAAAAGAGCAAAAATATCAATCCCAGTTTTGATTACTTAAATTAACAAAAAAAATGCATATAGCAAAGGATAGTTTCAATCTGCCTACCTCTGGGTTATGGGTCCAGCATGCTTCCATTGCAGTACTCTGCTGCACATGTAAGTGCAAGAGATCCTGAAGCACTCACTCATCATGGGAAAGTACCAATGTGTTTATTCGTTGGTTGATGGAAGAAACATCTTACAAAAACTCTCCAGATTATTGATTTTTTTATGTTTTTCTAGGAAACGTTCTAGATGTATGCTTATTAACCTTTGTCAGTATGCACTTTTTGCAAAGTGTCTCTGTGGCGCAATCGGTTAGTGTGTTCGGCTATTAACCGAAAGGTTGGTGGTTCAATCCCACCCAGGGACGTAATTAAACTTGTGATCAGATTTTGGTGATATTTAAGTAGACAAGTCAAAATTTCAAACCCCCTCTTATGGTGTAGGGTACATGGCCTTCTCTGATGTAATCAGAGTTAGATTTGATTCAGTGATTTTATAAAAAAACAGCTAGGAAGCACAATTTAGCAGTGGGTTGCAGAGAAAAAAAATATGCTGGCAGAAAAATCCAATCGAGTGATTAAACAGCTCTTCATTTTCTGGCTTTATTTTTATGCTAACAAATTTGTTCTCTGAAAAGTGTCCACAAAGCCAAGTCTCTGATTAACACCTTTGTAAGGATGGTTTTTCACCTATTACTAAATTAAACTTGCTTAATTGGAAAGGCAGCAAGATGCATCCTCATTTCAATGTCTACTGAAATAATACAAGTTGACACCAGGAAACATTAACGCCACTGCATCCTTGCTGCTTTCTCATGTGGAAGTCTGTTTAATATGAAAACAAGGTGATATCTAATTAGCACACAGGTAAGGAATTAAGAAAATCTTTATTTAAGGGTGAAGATGTTTCTCACAAAATCGTTGCCCCAATGCATCATTGAAATTCAAGCTGGAAATATGATTTTAATATATCACTTGTACATTTTGTATTGCTCTTCTGGTGACAATGTAGTTTGTTTTTGTCAATTACCATTTTAATAATAGGGTAAAGAAAATGAAGTGGATTTTTGAAAGAAACCAATACTGTCAATATACTATTAAAACAAATTAAAATGGTAAAAGTTGTTGTACTTTAAGTAAAAATAAAAGAGCCAAAATATCAATCCCAGTTTTGGATTTCTTTAATTAACAAAAAAAATGCATATAGCAGAAGATAGTTTCAATCTGCCTACCTCTGGGTTATGGGCCCAGCATGCTTCCATTGCTGTACTCTGCTGCACATGTAAGTGCAAGAGATCCTGAAGCACTCACTCATCATGGGAAAGTACCAATGTGTTTCTTCGTTGGTTGATGGAAGAAACATCTTACAAAAACTCTCCAGATTATTGACTTTTTAAAGTTTTTCTAGGAAACGTTTTAGATGAATGCTTATTAGCCTTTGTCAGTATATACTTTTACAAAGTGTCTCTGTGGCGCAATCAGTTAGTATGTACGGCTATTAACCAAAAGGTTGGTGGTTCAATCCCACCCAGGTACCTAATTGACCTTGTTATCAGATTTTGGTGATCTTTAAGTAGACAAGTCAAAATTTCAAACCCCCTGTTATGGTGTAGGGTACCTGGCCTTCTCTGATGTAATCAGAGTTAGATTTGATTCAGTGATTTTATAAAAACAGCTAGGAAGCACAATTTAGCAGTGGTTTGCAGAGAAAAAAAATATGCAGGCAGAAAAATCCAATTGAGTGATTAAACAGCTCTTTATTTTCTGGCTTTATTTTTATGCTAACAAATTTGTTCTCTGAAAAGTGTCCACAAAGCCAAGTCTCTGATTAACACCTTTGTAAGGATGGTTTTTCACCTATTACTAAATTAAACTTGCTTCATTGGAAAGGCAGCAAGATGCATCCTCATTTCAATGTCTACTGAAATAATACAGGTTGACACCAGGAAACATTAACGCCACTGCATCCTTGCTGCTTTCTCATGTGGAAGTCTGTTTAATGTGAAAACAAGGTGATATCTAATTAGCACACAGGTAAGGAATTAAGAAAATCTTTATTAAAGGGTGAAGATGTTTCTCACAAAATCGTTGCCCCAATGCATCATTGAAATTCAAGCTGGAAAGATGATTTTAATATATCACTTGTACATTTTGTATTGCTCTTCTGGTGACAATGTAGTTTGTTTTTGTCAATTACCATTTTAATAATAGGGTAAAGAAAATTAAGTGGATTTTTGAAAGAAAACAATACTGTCAATATACTATTAAAACAAATTAAAATGGTAAAAGTTATTGTACTTTAAGTAAAAATAAAAGAGCCAAAATATCAATCCCAGTTTTGGATTACTTTAATTAACAAACAAAAAAATGCATATAGCAGAGGATAGTTTCAATCTGCCTACCTCTGGGTTATAGGCCCAGCATGCTTCCATTGCTGTACTCTGCTGCACATGTAAGTGCAAGAGATCCTGAAGCACTCACTCATCATGGGAAAGTACCAATGTGTTTCTTCGTTGGTTGATAGAAGAAACATCTTACAAAAACTCTCCAGATTATTGACTTTTTTAAGTTTTTCTAGGAATCGTTTTAGATGAATGCTTATTAGCAATTGTCAGTATGGACTTTTGCAAAGTGTCTCTGTGGCGCAATCAGTTAGTGTGTACGGCTATTAACCAAAAGGTTGGTGGTTCAATCCCACCCAGGGACGTAATTGACCTTGTTATCAGATTTTGGTGATCTTTAAGTAGACAAGTCAAATTTCATACCCCCTGTTATGGTGTAGGGTACCTGGCCTTCTCTGATGTAATCAGAGTTAGATTTGATTCAGTGATTTTATAAAAACATCTAGGAAGCACAATTTAGCAGTGGGTTGCAGAGAAAAAGAAATATGCTGGCAAAAAAATCAAATTGCGTGATTAAACAGCTCTTCATTTTCTGGCTTTATTTTTATGCTAACAAATTTGTTCTCTGAAAAGTGTCCACAAAGCCAAGTCTCTGATTAACACCTTTGTAGGGATGGTTTTTCACCTATTACTAAATTAAACTTGCTTCATTGGAAAGGCAGCAAGATGTATCCTCATTTCAATGTCTACTGAAATAATACAGGTTGACACCAGGAAACATTAACGCCACTGCATCCTTGCTGCTTTCTCATGTGGAAGTCTGTTTAATGTGAAAACAAGGTGATATCTAATTAGCACACAGGTAAGGAATTAAGAAAATCTTTATTTAAGGGTGAAGATGTTTCTCACAAAATTGTTGACCCAATGCATCATTGAAATTCAAGCTGGAAAGATGATTTTAATATATCACTTGTACATTTTGTATTGCTCTTCTGGTGACAATGTAGTTTGTTTTTGTCAATTACCATTTTAATAATAGGGTACAGAAAATGAAGTGGATTTTTGAAAGAAAACAATACTGTCGATATTCTATTAAAACAAATTAAAATGGTAAAAGTTATTGTACTTTAAGTAAAAATAAAAGAGACAAAATATCAATCCCAGTTTTGGATTACTTTAATTAACAAAAAAAAATGCATATAGCAGAGGATAGTTTCAATCTGCCTACCTCTGGGTTATGGGCCCAGCATGCTTCCATTGCAGTACTCTGCTGCACATGTAAGTGCAAGAGATCCTGAAGCACTCACTCATCATGGGAAAGTACCAATGTGTTTCTTCGTTGGTTGATGGAAGAAACATCTTACAAAAACTCTCCAGATTATTGACTTTTTAAAGTTTTTCTAGGAAACGTTTTAGATGAATGCTTATTAGCCTTTGTCAGTATGAACTTTTGCAAAGTGTCTCTGTGGCGCAATCAGTTAGTATGTACGGCTATTAACCATAAGGTTGGTGGTTCAATCCCACCCAGGGACCTAATTGACCTTGTTATCAGATTTTGGTGATCTTTAAGTAGACAAGTCAAAATTTCAAACCCCCTCTTATGGTGTAGGGTACCTGGCCTTCTCTGATGTAATCAGAGTTAGATTTGATTCAGTGATTTTATAAAAACAGCTAGGAAGCACAATTTAGCAGTGGGTTGCAGAGAAAAAAAATATGCTGGCAGAAAAATCCAATTGAGTGATTAAACAGCTCTTCATTTTCTGGCTTTATTTTTATGCTAACAAATTTGTTCTCTGAAAAGTGTCCACAAAGCCAAGTCTCTGATTAACACCTTTGTAAGGATGGTTTTTCACCTATTACTAAATTAAACTTGCTTCATTGGAAAGGCAGCAAGATGCATCCTCATTTCAATGGTAAGTCAACCTTCTTGCCCTATGTTCCCTGTCAACGGATGAAGACGCATCATTATCTACCGCAGTCATTTTGGCCCAATAGATATGCAAGAAGTTTAGATTCCCCTTTCTTTGCAGGTAGAGGAAGGAAAAGGAAGAGGTCTGTAGCCTCTTCAAGATTGCAGGACCAGAGATTGTCCTCTGCTTCTGCCAAATCCACTGCATGACACTGGGGCTTTCTTGCAGGAGCCCACACCAGTGGGGGCACGTCTAAAACTCTTCAGTCAGTTCTGGATTCATTCGGACCTGTACTCGTGGGTTTTACAAATAGTGTCCCAAGGGTACAAACTGGGGTTTCAAGACGTTCCCCCTCACCGATTGTTCAAATTGGCCTTAGTCAGCAGGGAGAAGGTTTTTATTCAAGCCTCTTCGTGGTCCCGAAGCCGGACGGCTCAGTCAGACCAATCTTAAATCTGAAATCCCTCAATTTCTTCCTAAAGAAATTCAATTTCAAGATGGAATTTTCTCAGGGCAGTGATCTCCAGTCCGGAGGACGGAGATTTCATGGTTTTGGTAGACATAAAGGATGCCTACTTACATGTTCCCATTTAGCCACTGCCTCAAGCTACCTAAGGTTTGCAATTCAGGATTGTCATGACCAATTTCAGACATTGCCGTTTGGTCTGTCCACGGCTCCGAGGATTTTCACCAGGGTGATGGTGGAAATTATGGTTCTCCTTCGCAAGCAAGGAGTCACAATTATCCCGTACTTGGATGATCTCCTGATAAAGGCGAGATCCAGGGACCAGTTGGTGCAAAACATTGCACTCTCCCTGACAGTTCTTCAACAACATGGTTGGCTCCTAAACTTGCCAAAATCGCAGTTGGTCCCAATGACGCGGTTGTTGTTTTTGGGAGTCATACTGTTAGGCGCCGGGGTCCGCTTGATGGTCTGCGCGGCCCGGCGCCTAGCAACTAGAGACGCCGTGCACGTACAGCCGCCGGCTCCCTAGCAACGCTAGACGCCGGGTGCGCTGAGCCGCACGGACCCTAGCAACGGGGACGCCACTGGCGGACCGCGTTCCCCGTTGCTAGGCTTTAGGAAATTAAGATATTCACCTGCTCTCTGGCCGTGCAGCAAGGCAGCTGCACGGCATTTATTCTAATCAGCCTTTAGCAGCTGATTGGAGGACTCCTTGTTAAATACACTCCCAGGGCTTCTCACAGACGCCGGTAATAGCTTCCTGCATGCTGCCTTTGTTTGCTGAGAGTCTGTTTCCAGTCCTGCTGTATCCGGTCATTCCAGTCCGCAGAAGTCCGGTATTCGGGAGTTGTCATCTCATCCCAAGAGGTCGTTTGGTTCCCTGGAGTCCTGACTGATCACCGTTTTATATCCAGTGGTGTTCGTGAGTTGCGGCTCTGCCGTGTGTTGCGGCTCAGCCGCTTTACCTTTTATATTTTGTGTTTGGAGCATTTGCGGAGGGTTCCGCTTCCACAAGTCCTCTCTGGTACTTGGCGGTGCCGGGTAGGAGAATTGGACAAGTGGATATTTTGGTTGTCCTTTTTCCTGGCGGTTTCTCCGCACATATTATAGTTTTGAGTTTGCTTAGCCCCTGGCCTGGTTGTTTAGTTAGAGGGCCTCTTGTTATCACCCTGTCTCAGGTTTGGTTTCCCTTTGTCTCTCATTAAGACCGGGGGGCATCGAAGTTGGGCAGACATAATCCGCCCTTCAAACGCGGCTGCCAAGGGCTCAAGAAACCATAGTCTCGCAGGGGATTTCTGACAACATGGGTGAGACAACAGAGTTAGGGCGCCAGGGGCTATTTTCCTGTCCTGCTCCCTTCCCCAGCATTCCGTTCCAGTGCTCCAGTCCTTGCCATAAGATCTTCTCTGACCAGAGTGCTGGAATCATAACATTATTACCGGCCATACCAAAACTTAAAATTAAACGGGGTTTAATTTTTTCTCATTCAGTTTTGTGAGAGTTTATCGGCCTCATGAATCCAACAGGTTTAGGGCCAAATCCTGGTCAGCTCTTAGTCAGCCAGATTCAAGAACTTACTCAGATGGTTCAGGATCTTTTTCTTCGGGTGAAGTCGCAGGAAGATCTTTTGCGAGCTTCCCCAAGGGTAGTCCCTGAACCAAAGATGCATTTGCCTGACCGTTTTTCTGGTGATAGAAAAGAGTTTTTTAATTTTAAAGAATCCTGTAAACTTTATTTTCGTTTAAGACCGACTTCCTCGGGTACTGAATCTCAGCGGGTCGGGTTTATTATTTCTTTGCTCCAGGGGGATCCTCAGACCTGGGCATTTGGTTTAAGAGCAGAGGATCCGGCATTGTTGTCAATTGACGCTTTTTTTGAGTCTTTAGGGCTCTTGTATGATGACCCTGATAGAGAGGCGTCCGCTGAAAGTCAGTTGCGCGCTCTCAGACAGGGTAGAAATCCTGCAGAGGTTTATTGTACGGAGTTTCGCCGTTGGTCGAACGACTGTGGCTGGAATGACCCAGCCCTGCGCAGTCAGTTTCGCCTCGGCTTATCAGAGTCTATAAAAGACAGTCTCCTTCAGTACCCCGCTCCTGAGACTCTCGATAAACTCATGGAGCTTTCTATTAAGATTGATCGTCGTCTCAGAGAGCGGAGGGCTGAAAAAGGAGCACCTGTAAGGTCAAGTCCGTGTGTATATTCCATTCCTGAAGATGTAGAGGAGACCATGCAGATGGGTCTCTCCCGGCTGTCTCCTGAAGAAAGAGCCAGAAGGCAAAATTCTGGTCTTTGTCTGTACTGTGGGGGTAAGGGACATTTTGCTCGTAATTGTCCAAACAAGTCGGGAAACGCTTTGACCAGGTGAATTGTGAGGGGGTTCACCTAGGTCTGCAGCTTATCTCCTCGAATAACTCCCTTTTAGTCCCAGTTAAAGTTTCCTTTGGCAGCCTCAGTTCTTTGGTGTCGGCTTTTGTTGACAGTGGAGCTGCAGGAAACTTTATGGATTTAACTTGGGCTAAGGCCTTAGGCATTCCTCAGTTACCTTTGGGTAGGTGTGTCACCATGCATGGCTTAGATGGGAGTCCGCTGTCTAATGGGATTATTTCTCTCCGTACACCCCCTGTACTACTTACAGTAGGAGCTCTACATTCCGAGAAAATCGAGTTCTTTCTTACACATTGCCCAGCAGTTCCAGTTGTTCTGGGTCACCCTTGGCTGGCCTTTCATAATCCCACCATTGATTGGCGGTCGGGGGAGATTTCACATTGGGGTACTTTTTGTGATAAGGAATGTATCACGTTTCCAGTCAGAGTAGCAGCTATCATTCCAGAACTCATTCCGGTGGAATACCAGGAGTTTGCTGATGTTTTCTCCAAAGGCAATGCGGACATTCTGCCTCCCCATCGGCCTTATGATTGTGCTATTGAGTTAATTTCTGGTGCCGCATTGCCAAAGGGAAGATTATATGCATTATCCGGGCCAGAAACTGCGGCTATGAATGATTATGTAAAGGAGAGCCTTGAGAAAGGATTTATTAGACCATCAAAATCTCCTTTAAGTGCAGGCTTCTTCTTTGTGGAGAAAAAGGATGGCTCGCTTAGACCTTGCATTGATTTTAGAGCCCTGAATAAGATCTCAGTTAAAAACACCTATCCTTTGCCGTTGATTTCTGTACTCTTTGATCAGTTACGTTCTGCTGTGATTTTTTCTAAAATTGACCTTAGAGGAGCGTACAACCTCATCCGAATTAAATCTGGAGATGAGTGGAAAACGGCCTTCAGTACTCAGTCGGGTCACTACGAATACCTGGTGATGCCGTTCGGCCTGTCCAATGCTCCGGCAGTTTTTCAAGACCTCATTAACGATGTGCTCCGTGACTTCCTAGGGAAATTCGTGGTCGTTTACTTAGACGACATCCTGATTTTTTCTAAATCAATGGAACAACATGTTACCCAGGTGCGTCTGGTTCTTCAAAATTTATGTGAGAATCATTTATATGCCAAGCTGGAGAAGTGTGAGTTTCATGTCACGGAAGTATCTTTTTTAGGGTACATAATTTTCCATGGAACCAAAGAAACTCCAGGCCATCCTTAGTTGGGCGCAACCCACCAATTTAAAAGCAATTAAGCGTTTTTTAGGGTTTGCGAATTATTATAGAAGGTTCATTCATTCTTTTTCTGACCTGGTTGCTCCCATTGTAGCTCTGACAAAGAAAGGAGCGGATCCTACCAACTGGTCGCGTGAAGCTGAGTTGTCCTTTCGGGCCTTGAAACAAGCCTTTGTCTCGGCTCCAGTCCTCAGACATCCTAATCCGGAATTGCCCTTTGTGGTGGAGGTTGATGCCTCGGAGGTTGGAGTGGGGGCTATCCTTTCTCAAAAGGATCCGGAGTCTCTGGAGTTACATCCTTGTGCCTTTATGTCCAGGAAATTCTCCTCCGCTGAATCCAACTATGACGTTGGTAATCGGGAGTTACTGGCGGTAAAATGGGCTTTCGAGGAGTGGAGGCATTGGCTGGAGGGAGCAAAACATACTATTTCGGTATTGACTGACCATAAGAACCTGCAATAGATTGAATCGGCTAAGCGGCTTAATGCCCGGCAGGCACGTTGGGCATTATTTTTTTTATGCGTTTCAAATTTATAATCACTTTCAGGCCTGGTTCCAAGAATACTAAGGCTGATGCCCTGTCACATAGCTTTCTTCCGGTTCACAATAACAATCCTGTTACCCCCATACTTCCATCTTCGGTCATCTGGGCGGGCCTCACACAAGATTTATTTACCCAGTTAAAACAGCTTCAACACCAAGCTCCTAGAATTACTCCTGCTGGTCGTCTTTACGTCCCTGAGTTTTTGAGAGTTACTGTTTTAACGGAATTCCATGATAACAAAGTTTCAGGGCATCCAGGAGTCTCTAAGACATTGGAGTTAGTCTCTCGCTCAGTATGGTGGCCTGGTCTTTCTAAAGACGTCAAGGAATTTGTTTATTCATGTCAGGTTTGTGCACAGCATAAGGTTCCCCGTTCCTTGCCCATCGGGCAACTTATGCCCTTAAATGTTCCTCTCAGGCCATGGTCTCATATTTCCATGGATTTTGTGGTTGACCTTCCCCTTTCAGCCGGATTCCGAGTCATATGGGTGGTAGTGGACCGTTTTAGTAAAATGGCTCATTTTATTGCTCTTCCCCGATTGCCTTCTGCCCAAGGGTTGGCAGTTTTGTTTCTCCGCCATGTATTCAGGCTTCATGGGTTGCCTACTGATATTGTTTCTGATCGGGGTCCACAATTCATCGCACAATTCTGGAAATGTTTTTGTGCCTCATTGAAGATGAAATTGTCGTTAACATCCGGTTACCACCCACAATCCAACGGGCAAACCGAACGAGTTAACCAATCATTGAAACAATATTTGCGCTTGTATTCAGCCAAACTCCAGAATGATTGGTCCGAGTTTCTTCCGTTGGCTGAATTTGCTTACAATAATTCTTGTCATTCCTCCACTAAAGAGTCTCCATTCTTTTCAGTTTTTGGTTTTCACCCCAGAGCTAATTCTTTTTTTCATCATTCCTCAGTCTCCTCGCTTACCTTAACCTCCCATCTCAGAGCCATTTGGAAAAAGGTGCACCTTGCTCTCAGAAAAGCGGCCTTTCGAGAGAAGAAATTTTCTGACAGGCTCCGACGTCCTTGCACTTTTAAGGTGGGAGATAGGGTGTGGTTGTCGACTCGCAACATCAGGCTTCGACAATCCTCAGCTAGACTGGGACCCAAATTTATTTGGCCATTTCTTATTATTAAAAGAGTCAACCCAGTTGCCTTTCGGTTACGTTTACCAAGATCTCTCAGGATTGGAAATACGTTTCATTGTTCCCTGTTGAAACAATACGTTTCTTCCAGTAGATTTCCTCGGAAGATCTCTCAGGGTAGATCTCCAGTGGATGTACAGGGACAACAGGAGTTCTTGGTAGAGAAGGTTCTCGATTCCAAATTGTCCCGGGATCGGCTGTATTTTCTGGTTCACTGGAAAGGCTATGGTCCGGAGGAAAGGTCTTGGGTCCTGGATAAGGATCTTCATGCCCCGAGGCTCAAGAGGGCATTTTTTCGGGAATTTCCTCAGAAACCTGGCTTTAGGGGTTCCTTGACCCCTCCTCAAGGGGGGGGTACTGTTAGGCGCCGGGGTCCGCTTGATGGTCTGCGCGGCCCGGCGCCTAGCAACTAGAGATGCCGTGCACGTACAGCCGCCGGCTCCCTAGCAACGCTAGACGCCGGGCGCGCTGAGCCGCACGGACCCTAGCAACGGGGACGCCACTGGTGGACCGCGTTCCCCGTTGCTAGGTTTTAGGAAATTAAGATATTCACCTGCTCTCTGGCCGTGCAGCAAGGCAGCTGCACAGCATTTATTCTAATCAGCCTTTAGCAGCTGATTGGAGGACTCCTTGTTAAATACACTCCCAGGGCTTCTCACAGATGCCGGTAATAGCTTCCTGCATGCTGCCTTTGTTTGCTGAGAGTCTGTTTCCAGTCCTGCTGTATCCGGTCATTCCAGTCCGCAGAAGTCCGGTATTCGGGAGTTGTCATCTCATCCCAAGAGGTCGTTTGGTTCCCTGGAGTCCTGACTGATCACCGTTTTATATCCAGTGGTGTTCGTGAGTTGCGGCTCTGCCGTGTGTTGCGGCTCAGCCGCTTTACCTTTTATATTTTGTGTTTGGAGCATTTGCGGAGGGTTCCGCTTCCACAAGTCCTCTCTGGTACTCGGCGGTGCCGGGTAGGAGAATTGGACAAGTGGATATTTTGGTTGTCCTTTTTCCTGGCGGTTTCTCCGCACATATTATAGTTTTGAGTTTGCTTAGCCCCTGGCCTGGTTGTTTAGTTAGAGGGCCTCTTGTTATCACCCTGTCTCGGGTTTCCCTTTGTCTCTCATTAAGACCGGGGGGCATCGAAGTTGGGCAGACATAATCCGCCCTTCAAACGCGGCTGCCAAGGGCTCAAGAAACCATAGTCTCGCAGGGGATTTCTGACAACACGGGTGAGACAACAGAGTTAGGGCGCCAGGGGCTATTTTCCTGTCCTGCTCCCTTCCCCAGCATTCCGTTCCAGTGCACCGGTCCTTGCCATAAGATCTTCTCTGACCAGAGTGCTGGAATCATAACACATACTGGACACAGAAGAGGTTTTCTTCCAGTGGAAAGGCTATGGAGATCCAGAGTCTGGTCAAACAAATTCTGAAACCAGCAAGAGTGTTAATCCATCAATGCATTCAGTTGCTGGGGAAGATGGTTGTGGCCTACGAGACCATTCAGTTTGGCAGGTTCCATGCCAGAGTGTTCCAGTGGGACCTGTTGGACAATTGGTCCGGATCCCACCTACACATGCACCGGAGGATAATCCTGTCTTCCAAGACCAGAATCTCACTCCATTGGTGGCTGCACAGTTCTCACCTCCTAGAGGGGCGATGGTTCGGGATCCAGGACTGGATCCTAGGGACCACAGATGCAACCCTCCGAGGCTGGGGAGCAGTCACACAGGGGGAAAACGTCCAAGGAAGATGGTCAAGTCAGGAAAGTTGTCTCCACATAAATGTTCTGGAGTTAAGGGCCATTTAATAACTGCAGACACAGTACACACTGGGACGAGTGCCCAGCATCCTCAACAGACTAAGAGAAAAGGATTTACCGGTAGGTATTAAAATCCTAGTTTCTCTAACGTCCTAGAGGATGCTGGGGAATCCGTAAGGACCATGGGGATAGTCGGGCTCCACAGAGTTCATGATCTTCACTGAGGTAGCGCACAGCACTGCAGCTGTGCGCCATTGCTCCCATACACCTCACATACTCCGGTCACTGTAAGGGTGCAGGGCGCAGGGGGGGCGCCCTGGGCAGCAATATAAACCTCTTTTTAGCAAAAATATAACATATATACAGCTGGGCACTGTATATATGTATGAGCCCCCACCAATTTTACAGTTTAAGCGGGACAGAAGCCCGCCGCCGAGGGGGCGGGGCTTCTCCCTCAGCACTCACCAGCGCCATTTTTTCTCCACAGCACCGCTGAGAGGAAGCTCCCCGGACTCTCCGCTGCTTATACCACGGTAGAGAAGAGGGTTGAAAAGAGAGGGGGGCACATAATTCGGCGCAAATTACATACAGCAGCGCTACTGGACAAACATTAAGTTACTGTGTTATTCCTGGGTTATATAGCGCTGGGGAGTGTGCTGGCATACTCTCTCTCTGTCTCTCCAAAGGGCCTTGTGGGGAAACTGTCTTCAGAAAAAGTATTCCCTGTGTGTGTGGTGTGTCGGTACACGTGTGTCGACATGTCTGAGGAAGAAGGCTATATTAGAGAGGAGCGGGAGCAAATGAATGTGGTGTCTCCGCTGACACCTGATTGGATGGATATGTGGAATGTTTTAAATGCTAGTGTAAACTCATTGTACAAAAGATTAGACAAGGCTGAAGCTTTGGGACAGTCAGGGACTCAACCCATGCCTGATCCTATGTTGCAGGGACTGTCAGGGTCTCATAAGCGCCCACTATCCCAGATTGTTGACACAGATACCGACACGGATTCTGACTCCAGTGTCGATTACGATGATGCAAAGTTACAGCCAAAATTGGCAAAATCCATTCGATATATGATTATGGCAATAAAAGATGTTTTGCACATCACAGAGGAACCCCCTGTCCCTGACAAGAGGGTACATATGTACAAGGGAAAGTAACCTTTGAGGGGGTCACACGAGCTGAACGAGTTATGTGAAAAAGCTTGGGAATCTCCAGATAAAAGACTGCAGATTTCCAAAAGGATTCTTATGGCGTATCCTTTTCCATCAACGGATAGGTTACGATGGAAATCCTCCCGTAGGATGGACAAAGCATTAACACGCACAGCTACAGTTGGAAAATCAAATTTTTTACCTTATGTTCCCTCACAGCATAAGAAAGCTCCGCATTATCAAATGCAGTCCTTTCGGTCACAAAGAAACAAGAAAGTGCGAGGTGCGTCCTTTCTTGCCAGAGGTAGGGGCAGAGGAATAAAGCTGCACAACACAGCTAGTTCCCAGGAACAGAAGTCCTCCCCGGCCTCTACAAAATCTACCTCATGACGCTGGGGCTCCACTGGCAGAGTCCGGCCCATGTGATGTCATGCAGCTGCTCTGACCACGCCTCCTGTTTCTCCGTTGCCGACCCCATTTTGAAACCGTGCCCCCGCACCGCTCCATCTCCGACTTGGAAATGGAGTGTTGTTGACCCCCCTCCCCCCCCCCTTCACCGATTCACAGGCAGAGGTGATCGCATTATCTGCGGGGTGCCGCAGAAAATGCAGGCGGATGCGTATGCTCTTAGCAGTTTTTGCAGTTGGATTGCGATCCAACCTGAATCAGGCCCCATTACCTATCACAATGCACTGCGGGTAGTACAAAATGGGGTTAATATAGGAGAAAAAACCCCAGAGCTGTGCTCCTTAACTGTCCCTGGTGGCTAGTGGAGCGGCTGCCCAGTAATCAGTGTCCACGCCAGTGCGCACACGGCCCGCCCCCATCAGCGGCCTCGTGATCCCGGAGGGCGGTGTGTGTGTGACTGACCTTAGGAAGAAACCGGAGCCTCCGCTGCAGTGACCCAGCAACCGGGGCACGGGAGTATACTGCGCCACTGGGAGTGATGGAGCTGCAGTAAAGAGGTCTATTAGACCTAGCCTGCTGCAGCCCTTGTAGATTCTTATAAAAAAAGTTCTTCTTTTCTTGCCAAAATTAATAGCTAAGAATAGGCTGCCTGAGGAAGCCCCCTGTTAAGTGGCCTGCTACTGAAGGCACCAACTACAAACTGAGCTCCCTGTTCATGGAAGCGAGGTTATAGAGGAGGGGGCGCTGAGCATCTTGGGAACAGTCAAAAGCTTTGAGCCTGTTGGTGCCTCAGATCAAGATCCTACTCTGGTGTACATATACAATGTGAATCCTTGTGGAGTCCAGTGTACCCCACAGAAGAAATGAATGCGTCACACCCATTGGCAGCAACATTAGAATAGCTGCTGATGGGCACAATTGAGAAAGGAAGGGGGGAAAACATTTGAATCCAGCACATATATGTAATTTGAATATGTAATTTGTACCTTCCTACTTTAAAATGTAATGGATGAACCTCACCCTGTGAGAACTATCTTCATGATCAAGAGATCTCATATGCAAGATAAGTATGTGTTGGGATAGGGCTGTGGAGGGCGGCTGCTCGGGCACACCCCTGTCAAGTTAAGGAGATTCAACTGAGGAAGCACAAGGGAACTCTCATCTGGGAACAACAACTGCAGGGAGAACACATTTTCAGACGAATGTGGGAGGGCAGAAGGCTGCCTAATACTGAAGCACCCCCAAACAACAAACCAAATGCAACAACTACTGCAAGCATTCCTGGGGGAAGGCCTGCAGCAGATGGATTTGCATATAGTGATGTCATCCAAGCAGTGGGCATAGTTGGCTGCAACCCTCGTCTGCATATGAAAAGAGAAAAGGGTCACGCAGGGCATGGCGGCCTTTGTGGGGTTGCGCTTGGATGACCCCTAAATCGCTTTATACACCCCCACCCCCCATCAGTGTGGGCTCATGTTGGCCATGCCCCAGCCCCTGAAGCATTCAAGCTGATTTCTTGCAGCAGCTGGACCCAGAAACAGCTCCAGAGTTGCTCTAAAAGACAAGTAAAAGGGTATGAGCCCTGCAGCACCACCTGTAGTTTGCATACACACATATATAGGACAGCATCTCTTATATGCCCCAGGGTCAATAAAATAGTATCCTTATCTAGGGTATCCATCCCCACAGATAAGGTATCCGTCCATGCCGCTACAGCACTACACACCCAGGCCGACGCAATTGCCGGTCTGAGTAAGGTACCTGAATGTGTATAAATGGACTTCAGGGTAATCTCCTGTTTGCGGTCAGCAGACTCTTTGAGGGTAGCCGTATACTGGGACGGGAGGGCTACCTTCTTGGATAAGCGTGTTAATGCTTTGTCCACCCTAGGGGAGGATTCCCATCGTAACCTATCCATTGATGGGAAAGGATACGCCATAAGAATCCTTTTGGAAATCTGCAGTCTTTTATCTGGAGATTCCCAAGCTTTTTCACATAACTCGTTCAGCTCGTGTGACCCCCTCAAAGGTTACCTCAGGCTTTTTCACCTTGTACATATGTACCCTCTTGTCAGGGACAGGGGGTTCCTCTCTGATGTGCAAAACATCTTTTATTGCCATAATCATATATCGAATGGATTTTGCCAATTTTGGCTGTAACTTTGCATCATCGTAATCGACACTGGAGTCAGAGTCCGTGTCTGTATCTGTGTCAACAATCTGGGATAGTGGGCGCTTATGAGACCCTGACAGTCCCTGCAACATAGGATCAGGCATGGGTTGAGACCCTGACTGTCCCAAAGCTTCAGCCTTGTCTAATCTTTTGTGCAATGAGTTTACACTAGCATTTAAAACATTCCACATATCCATCCAATCAGCTGTCGGCGGAGACACCACATTCATTTGCTCCTGCTCCTCTCTAATATAGCCTTCTTCCTCAGACATGTCGACACATGTGTACCGACACACCACACACACAGGGAATGCTTTTTCTGAAGACAGTTTCCCCACAAGGCCCTTTGGAGAGACAGAGAGAGAGTATGCCAGCACACACCCCAGCGCTATATAACCCAGGAATACACAGTAACTTAATGTTTGCCCAGTAGTACTGCAGCATGTAATTTGCGCCAAATTATGTGCCCCCCCCCCCCCTCTTTTCAACTCTCTTGTCTACCGTGGTATAAGCAGGGGAGAGTCCGGGGAGCTTCCTCTCAGCGGTGCTGTGAAGAAAAAATGGCGCTGGTGAGTGCTGAGGGAGAAGCCCCGCACCCTCGGCGGCAGGCTTCTGTCCCGCTTAAACTGTAAAATTGGCGGGGGCTCATACATATATACAGTGCCCCGCTGTATATGTGTTATATTTTTGCCAAAAAGAGGTTTATATTGCTGCCCAGGGTGCCCCCCCCCCCCCCCCCTGCGCCCTGCACCCTTACAGTGACCGGAGTGTGTGAGGTGTATGGGAGCAATGGCGCACAGCTGCAGTGCTGTGCGTTACTTCAGTGAAGATCATGAAGTCTTCTGCCGCCTCTGAAGTCTTCTTTTCTTCTCATACTCACCCGGCTTCTATCTTCCGGCTCTGCAAGGGGGACGGAGGCGCGGCTCTGGGACGGACGGCGAGGGTGAGATCCTGCGTACCAATCCCTCTGGAGCTAATGGTGTCCAGTAGCCTAAGAAGCAGGACCTTGCAACTCAGAGAGTAGGGCTGCTTCTCTCCCCTCAGTCCCTCGATGAGGGAGTCTGTTGCCAGCAGTGCTCCCTGAAAATTAAAAACCTAACAAAATACTTTCTGTCAGAAAGCTCAGGAGAGCTCCTGAAAAGCACCCAGTCTCCACTGGGCACAGTATCAAACTGAGGTCTGGAGGAGGGGCATAGAGGGAGGAGCCAGTGCACACCCAGAACTAAAGTCTTTCTTAAAGTACCCATGTCTCCTGCGGAGCCTATCTATCCCCATGGTCCTTACGGAGTCCCCAGCATCCTCTAGGACGTTAGAGAAAATAGGATTTTAATACCTACCGGTAAATCCTTTTCTCTTAGTCCGTAGAGGATGCTGGGCACCCGTCCCAGTGCGTACTGTGTCTGCAGTTATTAAATGGCCCTTAACTCCAGAACATTTATGTGGAGAAAACTTTCCTGACTTGACCATCTTCCTTGGATGTTTTCCCCCTGTGTGACTGCTCCCCAGCCTCGGAGGGTTGCATCCATGGTCCCTAGGATCCAGTCCTGGATCCCGAACCATCGCCCCTCTAGGAGGTGAGAACTGTGCAGCCACCAATGGAGTAAGATTCTGGTCTTGGAAGACAGGATTATCCTCCGGTGCATGTGTAGGTGGGATCCGGACCACTTGTCCAACAGGTCCCACTGGAACACTCTGGCATGGAACCTGCCAAACTGAATGGCCTCGTAGGCCGCAACCATCTTCCCCAGCAACAGAATGCATTGATGGATTAACACTCTTGCTGGTTTCAGAATTTGTTTGACCAGACTCTGGAACTCCATAGCCTTTCCACTGGAAGAAAGCCTCTTCTGTGTCCAGTATGACTCCCAGAAACAACAACCGCGTCATTGGGACCAACTGCGATTTTGGCAAGTTTAGGAGCCAACCATGTTGTTGAAGAACTGTCAGGGAGAGTAGATGTTTTGCACCAACTGGTCCCTGGATCTCGCCTTTATCAGGAGATCATCCAAGTACGGCATAATTGTGACTCCTTGCTTGCGAAGGAGAACCATCATTTCCACCATCACCCTGGTGAAAATCCTCGGAGCCGTGGACAGACCAAACGGCAACGTCTGAAATTGGTAATGACAATCCAGAATTGCAAACCTTAGGTAGCTTGATGCAGTGGCTAAACGGGAACATGTAATTAGGCTTCCTTATGTCTACCAAAACCATGAAATCTCCTTCCTCCGGACTGGAGATCCCTACCCTGAGAGATTCCATCTTGAAATTGAATTTCTTCAGGTAGAAATTGAGGGATTTCAGATTTAAGATTGGTCTGACTGAGCCGTCCGGCTTCGGGAGCACGAAGAGGCTTGAATAAAAACCTTCTCCCTGCTGACTAAGGCCGATTTGAACAATCGGTGAGGGGGAACGTCTTGAAACCCCAGTTTGTACCCTTGTGACACTATTTGTAAAACCCACGAGTCCAGGTCCAAATTAATCCAGAACTGACTGAAGTGTTTTAGACGTGCCCCCACTGGTGTGGGCTCCTGCAAGAGAGCCCCAGCGTCATGCAGTGGATTTGGCAGAAGCAGAGGACGATCTCTGCTCCTGCGATCTTGAAGAGGCTACAGACCTCTTCCCTCTTCTCCTTCCTCTACCTGCAAAGAAAGGGGAATCTTAACTTCTTGCATATCTATTGGGACAAAATGACTGCGTTAGACAATGATGCGTCTTCATCCGTTGAGAGGGAACATAGGGCAAGAAGGTTGACTTACCTGCGGGAGCTGCCGAGATCAAATTAACTAGGCCGTTGCCAAACAAGGCTTCACCTTCATAGGGAAGAGACTCCCTTTCTTCTTGGAGTCAGCATCAGCATTCCCTTGGTGAATCCACAATGCCCTCCTATCCGAGACTGCCATGAAATTGGCCCGTGAACTCAAGAGTCCTATATCCCTTGCAGTCGTAAGTATGCTGCAGTGTCCTTGATATGATCCAACGTAAGGAGTATCCCATCTCTCCAAGATATCTATATCGGAAGACAAGGTATTCGACCAATTCTTGAATACTACTACTCACCCATGCGCATGTAATGGCAGGTCTAAGTAATGTACCCATGGTTACATAACTAGAAATAATGTAGCTTCCTGCATATGATCCGCTGGATTTGTGACAGGGCCCCGTGCAGAACAGGGGGTGACTCCCACTTTATTCTGTCCGCAGCAGGAAATGAATAAACAATCGGAAACCTTTTGGGGATTTGAAACCATCTTGTCGAGCTGGCCCAGACTTTCTCAAACAGAGATGGAGGAACGTTACATCAGCTTTCATTATATATCTATATATACATACATATAGACCCCTTTGTCAGGAACAGCAGGGTCCTCAGTGATGTTAATATGTCCTTAATATCCACAATCATGTACTGAATGCTCCTTGCCAATATTGGATCTAATCAGGAAATATTATGGTCGACATAGGAATCAGTATCCGAGTCAGTATCAGTGTGTAGTAACATTTTTGCGGGCCTGAGGGAAAAGAAGCATAGCCATGAACATCACATCTATTCTCTACGTCTGTGTCTGGGACACAGATTTATCCAACCTCACTCTGATATTATTGAAACTTTCACCCAGTCAGTTATTGGTGGTGCCAACAGGGCCACCATCATATGTCTGCATTCCTAATATAGTTTCCTCTTGGGAAAAACATTCAGCCACCGACATGTTGACACACATGTACCAAGTACCCACAGACACATCGGCTTATCGGGGATAGACCTACAGTAAATCTGTCAGAGGGACAGAGAGGATTTTTCAGCTCACAACCCAGCGCCAAAAGTACACAGTC